>NW_006767445.1:227621-234264 GCF_000264995.1 Punctularia strigosozonata HHB-11173 SS5 | reverse complement strand
AGGGTCGCTTTCGCTTTCTTACTTTGGCGGCTTCATAGCCCGCTCTTATACATTCTGGGAGTCTAATTGGACTCCTGCGCTTCGTAATGTACGCGTGTTAGACATACTCATGTATTCGTATGTAATTCAATAGATACGGTGTGTTCAAAAAAGTGTAAAGTATATAGCTTATGTAAAGCTATGCTACGACGCGACTAGACCGAAACAGAACAGAACCGAGTGTTATTGAGCTAAAAGACGACATACATGATTGTCTGTACGGTGCTTATATCTTAGCGGTCCGGATTATAGTTAAAGGGGCGCCATATGGTACTGGGCGCCCGCTTTGTCATAAGTGTTGCCCGCGTCCAATAGGACGCGGTGGTAAGTGATTGCATCAAGCCGCTTTGAGCGGCTGACTAATTACTTAAGGGTAAGTCTATTCTACCCTTACAGGTGGTGTGTGTAGGCTCGCGTGTCCTCCGTCGTATGTCTTCTTCATCTCCCTGCGGCGTGCGCATTAAAAACCCCTCCGGCAAAACCCTATGTGGGACAAAATCTCGGAGGGTAAAAAGCTACACCCGTTTGGCGTCTGCCGCCCCTTCCCTCTCTGCCCTTGCTTCGCGTCATCTCAGGGTTGTCGGTGTTGCTCTTTCTCGAATGGGTTTTTCCATGCTTCGTCTAGTTCGATCTTCTGTCCGTGCGATTTCGCGAACCTCCCTGTCTGGGCTATGTACCTGAATAGATGCGGCAGTGCGTGTGGGCTCGTGAGGAGGTAGGTTGGTTCTCTCGCCTTTCGCCCTAGTTCTCTTTGCAGTTCTCCTCGCTGTTCGTCGTAGGTTGGGCAGTATAGTAAATAGTGTAGAACCGACTCCTCTTCGCATTTGCAGGTTGGGCAGATCGGGGATTCGATGACTTGTATTCGGTGTAGGTGTTTGTGTAAGGGAACGTGGCCCGTTCGTAGTTGTACGAGTAGCGAGAGGTTTTGACGCGGGAGACTGGTGGCCAGCTTGTAAAAGCGCGATGCTTTGAACTTCGGATCGGTGCGTTTGAGTCTTGTGAGGTGTTTCGAGTTGCGATAGTGCGTGTCGAGTTTCTCTGCGATCGTCTTCTTGAAGGTCTTCGTCGCCGCTGTTTTGCTGTACGGTAGTGTCTTTCTGAGGAGTATCGGGAGGTCTCTCACCGCGCTGGACGTCCCGCGAGCTGCTTCCTTCGCCTTGCCGTCTACATATTCATTTCCCTCCACGCCGACGTGTCCTGGCGTCCATCTCATCGTAATTCCTGTATCCCCGCCCCTCCTTGCTCCGATTTGGTCCATCTTTTTGAGGATAGCGTCTACGAGGTAGTGTCCAGGTCTGGGTCTCTGGTTCTGTGTTGCTTGGATTGTGCCGGTGTTGTCGGGCGCGATGGTGGCCCGGTCGTATCTTCGGAGTTTTGTGGCCAGCAGGTGCGTCGCTAGGAGCTCTCCGACGAGTTCCGCTTCTGGGATGCCGTAGTGTTCAGATCTGCCTAGGTGGTACTGTAGTGTCTCACCGGGTTTTCCTCGCCTGTATACCGTTGCCGCCGCCCCCACTTTGTTGTCGATTTCGGATCCATCTGTGTATACGATTATGTCCGCATCGTCCGCTGAGTCCGCCGCTTTTGCTTCGTCCTTGCTCTTCGCGATTTTGATCTCGAAGGGGGGCGTGTATCGTATACCGCGCCGCACGGCCTGAATCTTCTCATAGTGTTGAGGGCGGATGTCGTAGGCTTCGAGGAGTTCGTGTATGGGCGTCCGGTGGCGCTTCACGTATCTTGTCGCTCGTTTCACGTGTTTCGTCAGTGGGTGGGATGTTGGCAGTGTCGCAAGTCGCATGGCGCTTCTGTGTAAGTGTTGGTGGACCAGGATGTCGAAGGGTAGTAAATCTGCGAAGGCGTTGACTATGTCAGTGGGCGTGGTTCTCATGGCGCCTGTAATTCCCAGCGCTGCTTGTCGTTGTATTGAGGCGAGTCGGCTGATGAATTTCTGTGTCCCCTTTCGTCGTCTATCTGGTGGTGTTAGCCATACTTCCGCTGCGTATAGCATCCTGGGGACAGCAACAGAGAGGTAGAAACGTCGCATGCATTTATACCTCGCTCCCTTCGCATTGCGTGCAATCCGATTGAATTGTTGCATGTAGTCTTGCCCTCTTGCTAGGGCCCTGGCGGCGTGTTCGTGGAAGCGCAGTTCGTCGTCGATTATGAGGCCCAACCATCTCGCGGACGTCGACGCCTTGACGATCGTGCCATTGATGCTGATATCGGGTCTAGGTATCGGTCTCGTCTTCTTGTTACCTTCTGGGTCTGGTTCTCTTCGCCTGGTGAACCCCATGTATACGGTTTTCTCCAGGCCGAACTTGCAGTTTGTTTCCGCGCTCCAGTCTAAGGCCCCGTTAATCCGTACCATAATCGATTCTGCCTTACCCGCGGACTCCTCTAGAGTGTCCCCTGTTGCTATGATACCGAGGTCGTCTGCGAAGCCGATGCCGTCCTCGTCGTCCTCGCGGTCTGGTCCCTGTCTCAATAAGTCGTCGATGTAGAATATCATACCTATAGTTGAAAATGGGTCCCCTTGATCCAGGCCGTCGTCAATGTGAATTGTCTCTGAGTTGTAGTCGTCGAATTGGAGCGTGGTCGTGCGTCCCTTGAACCGCATCTTGATCCATTCCGTGTATTCAGGTGGTACTCCTTTCGAACGCATGATGTGGACGAGTTTCGATACTATAATGTGCGGGAAGGCAGCTTTGATGTCGAGCAAGAGCAGAGAGGCGCACTTTCCTTTGCGCCAGGCATTCTTGATGAGCGTGACAGCGTATTGCATTGCATCGGTCGTGGATCTACCCGGTCGAAATCCGAATTGAGTTGATGCTAGCAGTGCGTGGGTTTCGACCTGATGGATGAGGTCCTCGGAGAGGCATTTCGAGTATACCATGGCGAACTTCTTGATGAGGGAGATGGGGCGATGACTTCCGGGTTTGGTGTAGTCGCCTTTGCCTGGTTTGCGTAGCACAATAGTCGATATGTAGGACCACTTCTCCGGCCAGTACTTCAGTTCGTTGACTGCCCTGTATAGTACACCTAGTCGTGGGGCGAGGATGTCAGTGCATTGTGTCAGTATGGCGTTGGAGTACTCGTCTGAGTCCGGTGCTTTGTACGGCGCGAGGCGTTTGATGACGCTTTTGATCCGCTCGTCCGAAATGGGCTCGAATTTGAACATCGGTTCTGGATATTCCTGGTCGTCCTCGTCGACTTGGAGGTTCTCTGGAGGTATTGGGAAGAATTCTCTACAAAACATGTGAGTTTTGTCCCTGTTTGACTTAGCCTCTATGACGTCTCCGTTTTCGTCTTTGTCGCGTAGAGTTGGTACTCTCGATCTGCCGGCATCCGTCGATGGTGTCGAGATGTAATTTCCAGCTGTCCACATGTTGGATTCGTCGATTTCTTCGAGGAAGGTCGTCCAGCATTCCTGTTTGGCTTTCTGGATCGTCTGGGAGTATTTGTTTCGCGCTAGTCGGTATTCCTCGTGAGCGGGGTGATAAGTATTTGAGCGATGTCGAAACGCCTTTCGGCCACTACACCGCATATTCTTTCGCAAGCGGTCAAGGGTTGGGCTCCACCATCTCTTCGAGTACACCTTGTGATGCTTGCTGATCGGTACGTGCTTCTCAATTGCGTCTGATATTGCCTTATCCATGGTCTGGAGAACTTCGTCAAATTCCTCCTTGGAGCGTACGTCTTCTGGGTATGGTTTGTCATCCAGTGCGGTCTTGAGCGTCTCTCGGAACTCGTCCCATATTGTATCGTGGTATCTTCGGCGGGGTCTAATCGCGCTGGTTCCGAAGTCGTAGTCGATCTCGGTAAGTATTGGGAGGTGGTCCGTTTTCGGTGGTCGGTCTCCTGCTACGACTATGCATCGCGTGCATTTCGTCACTATTTCATCTGTGACGAAGACGTTGTCAGGGCGCGTGTAGTTCTTTGTGACGGTAGAACATAGCGTTGGTTCCCCTGCCGGCAGGATCATCTTGAGGTTATGCTTGGCGAGCATGTCTATCAGCGTCTGCACCATGCGGTTGTTCCGGGATGTAAAGAGGTGAGCGTTCCGTTCTTCGTCCCACAGGGGTGAATGTCGGTTGAAGTCCCCTCCCCAGAGGAAGTGTATTGGGCGTCCAGGATTCGTCGTTTCTTGTCGGGTTCATTCCTCGCTTGTAATCCTGTCAACTAGATGGAGTACGTCAGAGTGCTGCTGGTCAATGTAGACGTTGAACACGATGAGGTCTCCCCGTTCATCAGTTAGTCGTATCGCGGTTGCGTCTGGCGTCTCGATGTCGATCTGCTCCCATTTGTCTTGAGGTAAGGATCTGTGTACGACTGTATAAACTCTGGTGTCTCGCGGTTTCCGTTTGTGCGTTGTCGGGTATACTGGGATCCACGTATGGTTCGCCCTAGAGTTTCCGAGGAAGTCGACGTAAGGTTCTTGCGCTAGGCCGATCGTGATCTTTCTCTTTCCCATGGTGTATAGCCAGTCCTGTTGAGCGTCGTTAGATTTACATAGGTTCTGTTGCCAAAATGAAATCCCCCGTCTTATAGGTTGTTCGTCGTTCTGATTCATGTCGATATTCCCCAGTCTTCCGGTCGTGGTTCCCTCGCTGCGGCCTCTTCGAATTGGCGGTGTTCTTCGTCCGTAAGCGGTATAACGTTCCAGGGTGGCGGAGTTGCTGTGGCGGTCGCAGCTGGGTTCTGGCTCCCTTGTTGCATTGGCCGAAAGTCGTAATCGTCGAGTCTGGATTGCGTTCGTGGGGGTTGTGATCGTCCCGGTTCCGCGCCTTGCGAACCCATCGTTGTACGGCCTGTTCTTGTGAGGTGAGCGGTCGGATTGTTATGTTCCTGCGTCTGGTTTCTCGTCCATTGTCGGTCCCATCCTTTGTCCGGAGTTGGTGCTTGGAAGCGGTGTTGCGTGTTGCCGGTTTTCTGCCCTTGGTACCCCTCGTTTCTGTAGTTGTCAGTCTCCCATGTGGAAGGGTCGTCAGTAACGAAGTACTTGTAGTTGTTCTCTGGGTACTTCTCTTGATACTCGCGATTCTTCCTTATGAACGTGGGGCAGGCTCGACTCCAGGCAGCGTGCCCTTTCTCTTTGCAGTTGGCGCAGAAGTGATTGTTGGTATCTTCGGCGTTCGGGCATTCGGTGGTCTTGTGTTCGTTGCTTCCGCAGGTCCCGCAGGTCTCCTTCTCCTCTCGGCAGCTCGCTCCCATGTGTAGCCCCACTCGCTGGCACTTATGGCACCTTATCAGCTCCTTCATCATTCGGCGTCCGACGCACTTTTTCCCTTTAACGTCGAATCCCCATCGAATGGCGTAGTTTGCTGTTTTCTCGGTTCGGAGTACGATAGAGAGATGCGCGTACTGTTGTCCTTCGTATCGGCGGGCGGGGGCCTTGATCCACCGGGCTCTGAGGATGTCACCTTCGTCCATTCCGTTTATGCGTTCCACTCGGGTGATTTCGATCGGATCTTCGGGGTTGAATCGTACTGGGGCACTCTCCACGAGTATAGGGTATCCTCTAGTTTTGATCGTGGCGTTATCTCCGAAGTTCTCAACGAATGAGGCCTTCACCTTTGTGATCCGTAGCCATATTGCCGACGCCACGCTGTTGACTTCGAACTCGATGCCGCCGTTTCGTAGCTTCCTGACCGAGCGGAAGGAGATGTGTTCTGGGCGTCCAGTGAGATCGTTCGGCATCAATTCGAGGGTCGCATTTGCTTTCGCTACGAGCTGTTCTTCGTCCATCGCTTTCGTGTTTTCGCCTTGTACGTCGATGATGATCTTCTTCATTTGTTGTGCGTTGCGGTCGAGGACGGCTTGGTGTGTGAGCTGTGTGTGTTGAGGTGAGCGTACCGCGTTAGCATACGAGTTCGGTTTGTATTGCGAGACGTAGTCTGGTTCCGATGTCCGCGTCGTTGTCTGAGTGTATCCTCCGCCTGGTTGTGTGTGTTCGGCAATGGGGAGCTTGTGTCTCTCTTGTAGTGTAATGGCGATTTCGTCCAGGGTTTCGGAGTGGTCGAAGACGCGGTCTATCTGTTCTGTTAGGTTCTCGTCGATAGTGTCGAGGACTTTCGTGAGGCGTTGTTTTACTGTCTCTGTCACTCTCTCTATAACTGCGAATTCCGTAAGTGATTCCAATATGAACGCTGTCCCGCCCCTAAAGTGAATAGGTGCGGAACTGCTCGAAAACCTCCATTTTTTTATTCATTCTGCAGCCTCTCTGTTATGTAGTAGTATAGAATCTAAGTAGAATAGACCAAGCATGTACCTTAAATGGGCCCAGGAAAGTTTGACCATATTAGGAAAGGGATTACTAAGCGGTGCCCAATCTTAGTCAGCACATGACAAATCATGACTCGGCTGAGTCAGAAGCTGACTCAGCACTGCTAGGATTACTAATATGACTCAGAAAGCTGGCCTAGCTAAGGAGTATAAAATGTAGCCGAATCGGCATGAATGAGAAATCAATCAGTTCCCCCCCCGAAAGTACTCAGCAGTCGTCTGCTAAACTCTCTCTCTGTCAGGACTCGAGTGCCTGGACAGCTTCCCTATCGACTCTATATCGACCCTATCGACTCTACACAGCCACCGTAGGCTGTTCGAAACC
>NW_006767445.1:224585-225307 GCF_000264995.1 Punctularia strigosozonata HHB-11173 SS5 | reverse complement strand
CTCCCAAGCCCGCGGACACCCAGCCTCAACACACCCCAGTCGACGTCTTTGACAAGGCATTCAACTCGGACGACTCGGACGTCATTATGGAAGACCCTCAACTTGCGCCTGTCACTGTACTCAAACGACCTTCACCTACCACTCAGGAGAAGGACCGCGAAGCTCAGAAGTCTGGCAAACTGACATCTTTAAATTCTGAACAGGTCGATCACGACGCCATCTACAATCGTTTCCTCAACGCCAAGGTTGAACTTACTCAACAGGAACTCTGCGCTATCTCTCCAGAGATTTCTAGGCGAGTTGTCATGGATAACAAGCCTACCAGGTCTCAACTCAAGGAAAACAAGGAGCAAGAACCTACCGGACCTACCGTTGCAAGAATTGTTGGCGACAATGCACCAGCACCGAAGCTTCCATCGTGCATCACAGAAGTTCGCCAGAGTCTCATCAAGATCAATGCTGAAATTAATGGCAACACTATACCTGCGGTCATTGACACCGGCTCTATGATCAACATCGTGCACAAGACCATCTGGGAACAATACATCAAACGACCTCTCGACAGATCTGTTACCTTCCCGGTAAAAGATGTCAATGGCGGAACAGGACGACTAATTGGCTTGGTTGGAGAAGTACCTATCGACTGCGGAAGAGCAAGAACAATCGCCCAATTATGGGTATCGGATTCTATTGACTTCCCTCTTTTGCTAGGGCGACCTTGG
>NW_006767445.1:215231-222668 GCF_000264995.1 Punctularia strigosozonata HHB-11173 SS5 | reverse complement strand
GATTCCGACGACGAACCTCACGCTCGATGCGTACCCGTCTCCGCCTCAAGAAACGACTTCTCAACTGGATTCTTCGCCCTCGACGACTCTCTCGCAACGGCCCACACCCGGCTCCAACGCGACAGTCAACGGACCGCTCGATATAGGACTCAAGGACAATATGATGTACGCTACTCGTACCCCCCTCTCTGACGCTGAACTTACAGAAATTCTTCGGTTCGGCAGAGAGGAGGGCGGCTGGACTCGCCTTCCGGACCCGACTTCCCCTTCGCCGGCGACGATCTATGCTCCGCAGCCCCGCCCTGCTACGAACCCCGACACCTCGTCGAACACGCTACACGCCAACTCTATACAATTCCCGAGCACACCGCACCCACTCACCGGACGCGTCCTCGACGACGAAGACTATCGGCCCATCGTCGCGGAGGCCGAAGGAACAAGCGAAGATGTCGACTTCCCTGGGTACTATCGGGCAGCCGGTTGTCTGATCCCTCTCGGCGACCCTCTATTCAGCGAGAATCGATTCAAGGCTCCGATTCGCGCCGAATCTCCCCCGTTCTACCCAAACTCGATCCATCTCCTGATGGCCTCCGACCGTTCGTACTTCAAGACTCTTTCGGCGCCTACGACCCCCGAACCAGCTTCGCCGGACGACCCTCACTCGTGCACCTATGTCATCAAGCTGGTCCCTCGCGACGACCCTCGACTTAACGGCCATCCGTTCAAGCCGAGCCGACTTCCCGGCCCTGGCGAACCCGTTGCGCCGCACTGGGTCAACGAAGAGACCCCGCTGCTGTACATCAGCGAAGGACTATTCCAGATACTTTCGGTTGGCTTTGCGCTTCGCCCATTCCGCGACAGCGTAAGTCGATCTCTTTTTCGACTACTTACAGCTTCTAACTACAAGAACTTACAGGGCAGCCTCGAATATCGCAAGAACTTCGACGAAGCGGTGGACCGTCTCCGAGAAGATGGTATCGACCCTTACCCCGAGCTCTTGGGGTATTATCGCGAGGACGGCTACGCCATTCCTATCGGCCAACCGCCCTCGAGCGACCACCGAGTCAAGCTGCCTATCCGAGCCGTGTCTCCTCCAGGATTCCCTCGCGCTATTCACGACCTCGCCATCGCGGCACCCCTGGTATTCCGACCGTTATCCGCACCTTCGACGCCCCGACCCCCTGAAAGCCAGTACCACGTTTTGAGGACGTACGTCCTCGAACTGGTACCGCATGGCGACCTCAGGCTCTGTGGCCGCATGCTCCGAAGCAGCCGGCAGCCTCTGCACGGAGAAAACCTCTCACCTCACTATACGGACGACTCGACACCCCGGATGTACTTCGTCGAAGATGACTTCAACATTCTCGTCAGCATGACACGAGAAGCGCAATCCGAGGCCTCCAACATCGATTCACCCGAGAACGGCTCCCCTCCGACGACGCAAGTACAAGACGAGGAGCTTCAACAAGCTCTGCTCAACGGCGAATTCCCCGCCCTGCCCGACGAATACTACGCCGCCGCTGGATGCGCGATTCCCATCGGGGAACCGCCCGATAGCCCCCTTCGAGTCAAAGTCCCTATTTGCGCCGCCTCACCACCCGATCTCCCCGGCTCAATCCACGACCTCTCAAAACAGATGCCTCGCATATACCGCCCGCTATCTGCGCCGACAACGCCCGACCCGCCCGCACGCGACTATCCTACGTCATGTACCTACGCCCTCGAACTTGTCGACGACCGCGACCCTAGGCTCACTGGGAAACATCTCCGGGCCCTGTACCACGATTCGGACGGCTCAACTCTCGCGTCGCACTCGGTCACCGACGATATGCACCGCCTACTTTTCAGCCGCGGACTGTTCCAACTGCTGGCGCGGGTCTCGCATCAGGCCATCAGCAACCGAGCCCGCGAACAGGTAAAACGATCGACTTACGCTCTCAGACACTTACCGGTACTAACATCGACTCAGGAGCTCGCAGAAATGCATGCCCGACGGCACCATCTCGACGCGCCCGATGTCGACATGGACGCCTCCGACCTTCAGGGCCCCATGCGTGCCAATGCACTCGTTCTGTCACCTCCGGTCCCGCCTCACCTATCGCTTCCCGACCCGCTGACGACACTTCAACACGCACCGCTAGACGGAAACAAACTCTCGCGACGCCTCGACAGACTCAGGATCGCGGAAGGACCCGCAGCTGAAGACCGCCCGCCCACACCTCGACCGCCGATGGAAGGAATCGAAATCAGCGTAGAGCATCGACTCCGATTCCCGCCCACAAATGTCATCCTCAACGACCCCGGCATGCCGTACTATTGCGCCGACGGTTACTTGATCCCCGTCGGCGAGTCTCCGACCAGCGCCAACCGAATCAAGATCCCGATGCGACTCCAGACTCCTCCAGGGTACCGCGGCACCGTCCACGCGCTCTCGCAGGTCGACCCGTCCCTCTTCCGCCCAATGTCAGCGCCTCCGACTCCCGAACCAGCACCCGAAGACTATCCAACCTCGCAACGCTACCATCTCTTTCTCGACGCACCCCGGGACCCGGCCGAACGCCAATCTCCATTCTCCATCGAAAGCTCTCTGGTACCTCCTCAAGACGATCGCCCCTCGACGCGAACGCTACGGGACTCGGACCCGTACCTCTGGTTCGACGAGGCCCTTTTCGACTACCTCCATATCACTTACCCCCTCGCCGACGGATGGAGCAACAACATCAACGATCCGGCGACATGTCTCCCCGGCCCCGAGGGAGGCGACGCACCTGAGTTGCCCACCGTCGACGAAGAAACGCACCTCGCTGAATACGACCGCCTCACCATCAACTACCCGACCTCCACCGAGCGCACAACGGTGACACCGCCCCCGTCTATCTGGCGCAACGAGCAGGACCCCAGGTACGTTTACCTGAATTCAGTCTTATCACTGGAAGCTCATCCTTTCGAACCCTCTAGTAGCGGCCCCGTACCAGCGTTCTCGCGCTCGGACACAACGACTCCTGCGAGCGAAGAACGTCCCCGAACCCCCGCCGGCCGTGGACGTAGCATGTTCCGGGTCATGTATGACCGGATATGCGAGCTCACCGAGGCCACTCAATTCACTGTGGCCGCGATCGCCACGCTCCTCTCCAGCCACGCATCGTTCTATCGCACCGCCCGCACTCAGCACGAAGCCATGCAAGCGGCTCTCTCGCAAGTCCTCGACCAGGTCGCTGCCACGTCCGACGCCGTCGCCGAATATGCTACCGACCACCGAAACTTCGTGGACCGACTCACCGGCGATGTACTCGATCTCCAGCTCGACATTAATGCTATCCGCACCAATGTCGAAGCTTGGAACTGGACGCCGGAGGACGGCGACGAAGTAGACGGTACGCTATTTCTCTTCACCGACAAACCACCGCCTTCGCTAACTACCGTCCAGTCGACCATATTCTCCGCTCTTCGTCAAGCTCCAGCTCAGACATCGACATATCCGCCGCCGACTACAACGACCTCCAGCCGTGAAGACTCCCCCGCGATGACCCCTCAAGACGCTACGCACCCCCAAGCAGATTCGCAACCATACCGTTCCACCCGCACTGGCCTGCGTCGCTCTCTAACTACACGAAACACGCGCTCGGACTCGCGATCGACTATATGCGATAGGGATTCGGACTATGTACATGTACCACCCTCCCCGGTCTTGCGAACTCGTATCCCTAGCCCTGCCAGCTCCCCGACTCCTCCGCCTCGGTTATGAAATTTCCTAGTAGCGTAGTCAATCTGCCTGTAGCTCGGAAATTCATGTATCCTATGAGTAATGATATCAAAAATGTACGGAATGACTTACCTGGACAAATACCGGAAATCCTGAGCCTCGGACTTCGAGTTTCTGAAGCGCCACCCACCGGGCCGTTGGAGTTTGAATCCACGGAGGATGAGTGGGTCACCGCGATATGGCTCGGAGATGCGGCCGACTTACCGGAGAATGTGCGAAATCAACCCAAAATAATACACCTTAACTCACAACTGTCGAATTTCAGCTCTAACGTAGTACAACTAAGGGCTGAAGATGGTATTGACAGCCAGGCCTATAAAGCCTCGAACGGACTGTCTAGTAACCGTGAGAAAGTGAACCAGGAATTTGGCCAAACCGGGCGGATTGGCGATAAGGAACCGAAACATGGACGTATGAAAAATCCCGTGTTAGTATTTGGCGCGTACAAGCGAGTTGACAGGAAAATCAAGCCAGTACCTGGAGTATACCCAGAAGATGCCAAGGTAACCAGGCAGTTTCCTCGCAACCCTCTGACTGGCTTGACAAAATTACCGGAGCGCCCACCAGATTTTACTCCAACTCAGAAAATAACCCAAGAACGCATGAATGCTATGGACATAAATAGTGATCACTACTTATGGCCAGAAGAGGAGAAACTGATAAAGCATGTTCTAGTTAAGAATGAACGTGCGCTCGCGTTCGAAGACCATGAAAGGGGAATTTTCAGAGACGACTATTTTTCGCCATATATCATCCCTGTGGAACCGCATGTCCCTTGGGAGCATCCAAACATACCCATACCTCCAGGACACAGAGAGGAAGTTATCCGCATGCTCAAAGAATTTATCGCTCATGGAGTATACGAACCAAGTCAATCGTCATATCGGTCAAAGTGGTTCTGCGTAGCAAAGAAAAATGGCAAGCTTCGAATAGTGCACAACCTAGAACCACTCAATGCGGTCACTATTAGGGATGCAGGACTACCCCCCAATCTGGATGACTTTGTTGAACCCTTCGCGGGACGAGTCGTGTATACGGTGTTTGACCTATTTTGGGGTTTCTATGCAAGGAAACTTGACCCCAAAAGCAGGGACATGACGTCATTTATGACACCTCTAGGCCTGCTGCGCATTGCGTCATTGCCCATGGGATTTACTAATAGCCCAGCAGAGTTCCAAGCCTGTATGATGTTCATCCTACAGGACGAAATACCGCACGTAGCCAACATCTTCATCGATGACCTACCTATCAAAGGGCCGACTACTATGTACCTGGACAAGAAGGGCGACCCTGAAACACTGCACAATAACCCCGGCATCAGACGCTTTATGTGGGAACACATCAATGATGTTCATCGGATCATGCACCGCATCGGAGAAGCCGGAGCAACCTTCTCAGGAAAGAAGACACAAATTTGCAAGCGAGAAGTACTGGTAGTAGGGCACAAATGCACACCTGACGGACGGTACCCCAATGATTCGGCAATTGAGAAAATACGGAAGTGGCCCCTTCCCCAGACTACTAAAGCTATTAGGGGATTCCTAGGACTCTGTGGGACAGTGCGGATATGGATCAAGGACTACTCCCTGCATGCGCGCCCATTGACAGAGATGGTACGAAAAGATGCCGAAGTCGAATGGGATGAAAGGCGACTCCAAGCATTCAGGACGCTCAAAGACAAAGTGTGTACATCTGAAAAAATCTTGATCTATATAGCTGCCCCTCAGAACTATGGACACTATTGTCGTGCTATGGATGCTATATAGAAGTCACCCAGTTGCTATATAGTGCTATGGTTGCTATGTAGAAGTAGGACAGTTGCTATATAGTGCTATATAGTAATTATAGGTAATATAGTTCAAAGTACTAGCTACATAGTAATACATAGCTCATAGGTGCAGTCAATATAGCAACCATAGATTTGGTATGTATCTGTATAGTGGTGATAGCAGGGCTCCCAACTTACACCTACCATGAATTAAGTCAGTCTCAGGTTCTGAACTGTAATGTCAGCCTATACATTGTTAGATATATGCATGAATAAACTATATACAAGGTGGCTAAGTATCAAGGAGCTTGTGCTATATGAATGGACACAGAGGCCAACGCGGACTTAGAGATTCAACGCGAAATCACGTGTCACGTGACAACCCGAGTCCTCCGGTTTGTCATCCCACCGCGCTGGCAAGTGCGCACATCATCGCGCAAGGCGCCAGACCCACTGTCACACCCCTCCCCGAGCACTCGAAGCCCGCCCCGCAACTTTGAAGACCGCCCGCCACCAGCTGCCACCGCCGGCCCCTGTCGTTTGCCCAGTCCCGCCCGCCCTCATCCACCGCCCTCATCCATCGCCCAGCGCCGAGCGTGAGCCGCCAACGCGGTCACGCTCGGCGTCGCCTCCCTCCTTCGCGCTCCCCTCCGCCCAACGCCGAGCTCGAGCCGCGAACGCGGTCGGGCTCGGCGTCGTCTCCTACCCTCACGGCCCCCCTTCGCCCGACGCCGAGTACGAGCCGCCAACGCGGTCGGGCTCGGCGTCGCATCCCGCCCCCCGCGCCCGCCTCCGACCAGCCTCTCGCCTGCCTCTCGTCCGCCTTCTCATCCGCCTTCCCGCGTCTCGCCGCCTTCTCGCGTCTCTCTCCCCGCGTCTCGCCCGCCTCCCCGCGTCTCGCCCGCCTTCTCGCCCACCTCCCCGCCCCTCTCCGGCCTCTCGCCCGCCTTCTCGTCCGCCTCCCCGCCTCTCTCCGGTCTCTTGCCCGCCTCCCCGCCTCTCGCCCGCCTTCTCGCCCCTCTCCGGCCTCCGTTCAACGCCGCGCTCCCGCCTCCCCGCCTCTCCCCCGCCTCTCTCCCAGCCCCGAGCCCGAGCCGCCAACGCGGTCGCGCTCGGTGTCGCGCTCGCGCTCGCGCTCGCCCTACGCCGAGCCCGAGCCGCCAACGCGGTCTTGCTCGGAGTCGCTTCTCCCCGCCCCCGCGCTTCGCCCAGCCGCGAGCCCGAGCCGCCAACGCGGTCGCGCTCGGTGGCGCCTCCCTCCTTCACGCCACCTCCGCCCAGCGCGAGCCGGTAACGCGGTCGCGCCCCTCCCGCTACCTGCCCGTCGCCTACCACCCCTCGCTCGGCGCCAGCACCCTCCCCCACTCCCCCTATGGTTAGGGGCGGCATGTCTATGCTGATTACGTAATCAATACATTCACTAGTAGTACTCGATACAATTTTGTCATCTATGTAAAATATAATGAAAAATAATAATTCTTGACTAGAATTTGAATGATTACCAGTGATATATAATAAATAAATGAAAGTAATTTTATTCAGATGACTACAATATCTATCGAGCATATGATTGCTGTAGAGTTTACATAGGATATATAGTTTCAGTAGCACTAAGGTGTGAGCTATATAGCACTGAGGTATGCCCTACATAGCTACTATAGCCATGATAGTACCCTCTATAGCACCTATAGCACTATGATAGCATTGGCTGGTGGATATTTAGCACGGGTAGCAAAGGACATCGCTATGGACCTATGGAGGCTATATGGGACTATGTAGTGCCATATAGTGATCTAGATTTTTTCAGATGTAGTGCGCCTGCCCTCATGCCCATTGATTACACATCCCCTAGAACGGTAGTACTATCGGTCGACTCAAGCCAAATAGCCGTCGGGTTTGTGTTATC
>NW_006767445.1:209454-215064 GCF_000264995.1 Punctularia strigosozonata HHB-11173 SS5 | reverse complement strand
AAGTAATTTTAATTCTAGATGACTACAATATCTATCGAGCATATGATTGCTGTAGAGTTTACATAGGATATATAGTTTCAGTAGCACTAAGGTGTGAGCTATATAGCACTGAGGTATGCCCTACATAGCTACTATAGCCATGATAGTACCCTCTATAGCACCTATAGCACTATGATAGCATTGGCTGGTGGATATTTAGCACGGGTAGCAAAGGACATCGCTATGGACCTATGGAGGCTATATGGGACTATGTAGTGCCATATAGTGATCTAGATTTTTTCAGATGTAGTGCGCCTGCCCTCATGCCCATTGATTACACATCCCCTAGAACGGTAGTACTATCGGTCGACTCAAGCCAAATAGCCGTCGGGTTTGTGTTATCTCAACGAGACGAAAACGGCAAGAAGCGACCAGCTCGATATGGCTCCATTCCCATGAACTCAGTAGAAGCTAACTATAGTCAGCCCAAACTCGAATTGTATGGTCTATTCAGGGCGCTGCGGCACTTCAGATTGCATCTAGCAGGAGTGAAGAACCTGGAAGTGGAAGTGGACGCTTTATACATCAAGCAGATGCTTAACAACCCGGACTGCTTCCCCAATGCCACAATAAATCGATGGATCCAAGGCATTCTCATGTTCCCGTTCAAACTCGTACATGTTCCGGCAACGCGCCACCAAGCCCCTGATGCGCTGTCTCGTAGAGAGCCACTGCCGGAAGACTCTGAGAACCCTGATGATTCCCCAGAAACAGCGGACGAATGGCTCGACAGCATTGCACTAGCTGTCACCACACAAGGAGAAAACATCCTCAAGGTCCCAATTGACAGTATGACTCCGGCGGAATTAAGGTTGTTAGAAATCAAGGCATTCTTAGAAGACTTACAGCTGCCAGAATTTGCAGATATCACGTCCAAGAAACGATTCCTAAACAAGGCAGCACAGTTCTTCACAGAACACGGAGCAATGTTTAAGAAGCGTCGTACGGCACCACCGGCAAAAGTTATTTTTGACAAGACCATTCGCCAGAACATTCTCCTGGAAGCACATGAGAGCCTCGGTCACCGCGGAATAGAAGCTGTATTTCAAACTGTCAAGCTCAGATTCTATTGGCCAGGAATGTATCAGGACGTACAACACCACGTACAAACATGTCATCAATGTCAGATCCGCAGCACTAAGAAGGTTGATGTACCATTGGCTATCAGAGTGCCTTCAACCATATTCACTCGAATTTATGTTGACATCATGTTTATGCCCAAGGCACAAGGGTATCGCTATATAGTTGCAGCTAGAGACGATCTCACGCAGGCGGCGGAAGGCCGTGCACTCAAAAGAGCTGATGCTGCTAGCCTTCGGAAATTCTTCTGGCAGGAAATCATATGTCGATACGGCGCCGTTGCTGAAGTAATCACCGACAATGGAAAGGAAGTTCAAGACGCATTCGAACAACTGGTAGACATGTATGGCATTGCTCACATCAAGATTTTCCCGTATAACTCTCGAGGAAATGGAGTAGTAGAACGAGGACATTTCATCATCCGTGAAGCTATCCTCAAGTCATGCAACGGCAATATCAATCAATGGCCAGAAAAGATTCACCATGCGTTCTTTGCTGACAAAGTGCTCACCCGGGAAAGTACAGGATTCAGTCCCTTCTACATGATGCATGGAGTAGACCCTGTGCTTCCGTTTGATCTTACAGAAGCGACTTACATGATTGAAGGATGGAAGACCGGAATGTCCCGTACAGAGTTACTCGCCCTCAGAATTCGACAACTCGAAAAGCGACCAGAAGACCTCCAGAGAGCTGCTACCCGGGTCAAGAACACACGCCTTAGGTCTAAGCAACGATGGGAAGAACTGTACGAGCACCGATTTCTCAAAGATCCCCCGAAGGACGGCGACCTTGTCCTATTACGGAACACGGCGATTGAGAAATCACACAATCGGAAAGCAAAACCCAGGTATCTAGGCCCTTTCCAAGTCATTGGAAAATCAAAGGGCGGGTCGTATGTGATTCGAGAACTTGATGGAACGTTTATCAGGCGTGGCGTAGCGCCATTCCGGATCCTACCCTATCGGGCTAGAACGCAGGAATATGTCCCGGCAGCCGAACTGCGGGAGGATCCGTTCGAGCGAGATGACGTCATGGATACCGGACCCGATGAGTTCGAAGCAGAACAATTCCACGAAGAAGACGAGAGTGATGGAGAAGGATAAGAAGGCGGAAGAAGAAGTCTGAATATTCCACTCCGCCCATGAGAAATGCCAAGGGCATCCCTCATGTGAATCCTAGAAGGCTGAATTCGGGAAGCTCGACAGCGGCCCCTGAAAGAAGCCACGACAGCCAGACAAACGGCGACCGGGCGCAGTACTCTAGACCACCGAAGAACGGTCGGTCCTACGAAAGGAAACGAAGCGCCGCAAAGCGGAAATGCTTGTGGGAAAAGTAAGGAAGCCTGCACACGCAAAGTACCCGCACGCAATAGTCTGACGGCTCCCCCCATACCGCGCACGCACGAATGGGACAGTCTCCCTCTCACCTCTACGTTCGCCAACGTCCTACTATGCCATACGATGAACTGTCGTCTGGACCTAATCCGTTCCCCGGCCAGGTAGACAACGCTCTACCTTCTCGACGCGAGAAAGACCACCAACAATCCATTCATAGCCGCGACCGGCTAGAGCTTCCCAGTGATGCTCAGGATTTCGATACGACCAACAGCGACACCGACTCCAGCTCCGTGACCTTTGCCGCCAATCCAGAATACTATAATCACTTAATGACCAACATCGCTCTCTGGCAACGTCGCTCTACTACGACCCCGCAGCCGGGGGACTTGTGGAGCATCCTCGACCCCGACGACCTCGCGACCATGTCATGGGACGAGTGGATCCCCCTCGTATTCGACTCCCCCTCTGACCGCAGCATGGCCGGATATGCGGGACGTGACAGCTATAGCTGGTCCAACGGCCCACCCCTCCAAACCCTCCGACCCGCTCATCTTCTTTGACGAGAGGCCCTGGACGCTGAGCCTGGTCCGACACTCCCGGCTCCTCCGTTCCCCAACCCACTTATCCCGCGCATTTGCTGCCTGGACAACGGCAGCTTCTCGATCCTCGCCGTTCCAGTCGACGTGGAGAACCCCCTCATATGGACGCTCACGGCACCCATCCTCGGGGACGTACACATCGGCATACACATCCGCATGGAGTACGCCAGCACCTGGGTGTGCGGCACCGTTCGGTCCATATTCCGACTGCACGACGACTGCGTCACCTTCTTCGTGCATGGGATTGTCGTGTTCTCCGGACAGGTCATCAACTCGGAGCGCGTCATGTTGCGCGTCACGCCGGAGCTCGCCCGCCTTTCGATGCGAGATTGGACAAAGCACAACGTTACCAAAACCGCTGACGTGACCATGCAAGCCGGTACGTACGTCCACTACATGCTTAGATTGACTATTGTTCTAATTTAAGATTAAAACAGACGCGTTTAGCAGCTGGGAAGGACCACGGGTGGCGATGGCAAGGGAAGAGGACGCGTAAACTCGTTATCGATTTTTTTGTATTAGATTATACGAACGCAGTGACAGGATATGCGACGGACATCGAAAAGAAAAAAAAGGGGTATACCGCAAGTAATCTGACAAGGAGCGTCCGACACGACAATGAAGCGGTAACCAAGGAAAAACCACCGAATGAAATCTATTGTTGGCATACTCCAGGCCTCGACGGCCCCACACAGAAGGATTTAAGTTTAGCAAAGATCGTCACAGAAGGTCGAATCGATACAATGTACCATTCCTCTCGAGTCACCAAACTGAATTATCGAAGCGTCAGATGAGCCTGAGAGAACATCCAATCACACGTGTGATGGAACCGCACCGGAAAAGCATGCCAATTATCCTACGCTGCACAAAGCCTCGTGCAGAGCGACACTTAAGCCATGGCTCGTTCCCTTCCTCTCTACCAGGAAACCGCCCGTTCTATCGTAAAGACACCATGCAGCCGCTTACTGAGATCTCCCTTTCTGACCGTGACGACCGTCCTCTCACTCGACATGGACCTCCCGCCAGCAACACGAGCCAAGTCGTAAATGCACTCTACACGTCTGGCAGTGAGGGCGCGCCCGCGTCATCGGCAGTAATCACACCACCCCGACTTCGTCGATACCTTTCTATCCCATCATCCCCACCAGCTACGACAGCTACCAACATCGCTCTTACGTGCCAGAGCGAGTCCGCCACCCCCGCTAGCTCGACAACGGTCACGTCGTCCGCTACTACCGATACCTCTACGGGATCTACCAGTGCAGTATCTCGCGCTGAGGAAGATTCAGTCGCCCTCCACTTCCCCCCGCCAGGGCTCACTAGGGCGTACCCTCCTCAAGGCTGTTACGTAGTTGCGCCCATCGGCACGCGACTCCACCCCTACGTCTTACCTCCCCGTCCAGGGAACCTGTGGCGCACTATCCTGGAGGGAGCCCTCGGTAGTCCTCGCACCTTCAAGCAAGTCGACTTGGTCTTTCGGGACGTCGCAGAGACCAGACCCGAGCGCAGCAGTGGCGCAGGCAATTCACTCCTTGGCCAAGACGACTCAGGACTCGATGTCCATTACCCTGCATCCCTCATCCGCGTCAACGCCTTAGATGAAGAACCAGGCCTGTCTCCTACGCTAGGCCCTCCCCCTCCCCTTCGATTCGCCTTATCCATCAACGACCACGACCAACGACATCGTACCGACTATCCGCCGTATGCTATGCACCCTACTCCCGCCAACCCCTTCGTATGGAACCTGATGGCTCCAGTCGGTCAGGAGATTCGTATGGGACTACGTCTCAGTGCATCCCACGGCGAGGTCGCCATGTACGGCGAGGTATTCAAGATCTACCGCCTACACTGGGACTGCACCAGCTTCTACGTCAACGGCATGGTCCGCGCATACGGCCACGACTACCGCGCCAACAATATTATTATTCGCATGCCATCCCACGCAGCCAGCGTCACCTTCCGTCAGTGGCGTTTCCACAATCTCAGCAAGCTCACGGCAGCGGAAGGTCCGTAGGCACGGACACGGAGTAGAGATACCGGCCACTGCAGGGTAGCGTTGGATGCCAATGGCATAGGTAGTACAAACATCGATTAGCCTCTTACGTATAGTGTACCCCCCCCCAGACGAACAGCGACCAATAGCACGCTGATGACCATAAAGATGCCTTGGAGCATGAACCAAACGTTAGGAACAAGAATAGGTATGGAGAGTCAAGTGAGTGATGAAAGGATGCGACTACATAGGCGGACTGGTGGCCCCTATACGTACGATAAACCACTACTTTCCTTGCAACAAGAACCTTTACCATGCGATCAAGAACAACCGAGGGCGGTTGTCTCTGAAGCGCCACCCATGATGTCCCGCCCCTAAAGTGAATAGGTGCGGAACTGCTCGAAAACCTCCATTTTTTTATTCATTCTGCAGCCTCTCTGTTATGTAGTAGTATAGAATCTAAGTAGAATAGACCAAGCATGTACCTTAAATGGGCCCAGGAAAGTTTGACCATATTAGGAAAGGGATTACTAAGCGGTGCCCAATCTTAGTCAGCACATGA
>NW_006767445.1:66850-208836 GCF_000264995.1 Punctularia strigosozonata HHB-11173 SS5 | reverse complement strand
CTGTTCGAAACCGTTTCCCACGCTCTATCGCCTCCGCCACCCAAGGAACCACTGATCTCTCCCTTTATTTCTCTAGGAACTTTGACGCACGGCGCGTCGTACAACACATCTACACAAGACCCCTCAAGCCTCCCATACAGGCTAACCGTCTTATTACCTCTTTAGGTATCGCCGACGAGCTCACAAAGCTTGTCCCATCAAATTCAAGTCAGGTTCATAAACCGACGGCCAACTGAGCAATCCCCGACTTAGATAGCCCGGGACCTCAGGGAAGTTTCTGGCAAGAAGAAGCTGAAGAATCGGTGGTACACTCCTATCACCTCAAGAATTCCCCTCGCCTCTTCGACACAGCCACAACACACACAAACTTCCGTCCGCGACAACGCGAACGCAACTATGTTGTTCATGAGTCTCTCCGGCTTGTCTTGAGCTGCCCTGAACAGCAGTCTGGCGATCTCGCTCGGTTCTAGTTTGCCGTTTTCGACCGTGTTTCCTCCTTGCTCTAGGTATTTCCTAGCTTCCGTTAGCGACTTTACTGAGGTATTGCCTGACTTAATTAGTTCCTCCTTTGTTAGGGTAGCAGAGTTTGAGTTCGCGGAGGTGCGACCCCGCCCGCTGGCGGGTGTACCTCCTCTTGTCATGTGCCGGAATTGTTACCAGTACTAGTTCTACGGCGGTATTGTAGATATAGAGTAGAACGGAGCGGTATAGGTGGTTATAGTAGACTACTTTTCTCCAGCGACGGTGCAATCCGCGTTATCGCGTATTGCGTTGGTGGTGGTCGCGTGAGAAGAAGTCCCTTCTTGGGCGTACAGCCCGCGGGTTCTTGCCAATGCTTGATTTCTTGCAAACCTCAGGCATTAGAATGAACAGCTGGAAGATACAGCTATCAGCTATGCTGCTACCTCGCATACGATGTAGTTCGAGTGCGAGCCCGCGTTGTACAGCACCTTGTCCAATGGCCATCCTCCACCCCGGCGACCCGGTCTATAATGGAGACGAGGTCGTGAAGCGCGGCCATCTATGATCTCGGTCACGCTCTGCGGCTCCTCTTCAAGGTGGATGTAATCCCGGATGTATATGTCGGAGATATTTCCAAACTGAGGCGTTGTTAGAGGGACCGGGCTCAAGCCTCATGCGCAGGTTCTTGTTCTTGTGCAAGGCGTATGCGATCTCCAAGTGAAGGGTGCTTTCCATATTGCCTCCTTCCCACGAAATGATCGAAAGTCTGATGTGAGTGACCCTATACTTATTTCCGTACACCCCGGTTGCTCGTCGTTGCTATTTTTTGGGGTGCCTTCAAACATTTTATCTCCCTTGCCCTTACCACATGGATACATCCTACTACTCATTGTTCCCGGACCAAGATCTACCGAACCTGAACATACCGGCCGTCCTTTCCGACCATCTTCTACTATTCACGTTCCTGTCACTCATCGTGGGCAGACCACGACTCTCAAGCGCATGCCCGTCGGGGCGTTCCCCGCCTCAGCGCACTTCCCGCTCCTCACCTCGTTCGCGTGACGGTGCACGATCGCAAGCAGACCTGAGGCGCCGCGGCGAGCTACTCGCGCACGCCGTCCTCCGGATCCGCACGCACGCGCACCAGCTCTTCGACCTCAGATTACTTCGCTCGAACCTCGCCCGCGGGCGGTCGACGGTCGAAACAAACACCGAGATCGCTGCGTAGCTCTCGCCCGCGCCCCTGGGGTGTCTCACTGTGAGCTATGCGGTCACGCCTCAACTCGCTGCCGTCGATATGTACCTGCCGCATCTCAAAGATCCATCCCTGCTTGTCCCTCCAAGCCTGAACTACGTCCACTTCGAGTCCACGGCTAACTCTCAAGACGCTCACTGTCTGTGTCACGGGTAGAGACCATCTGGACTGGGTCATCTCGTTCGGAGTACTTCGGCGTCGATTGAACTTTCGCGGTGAGTTTCGCGCTATCTGGCAGACTAGCTGCAATATGCTGATGAGGGCCAGGGGCGGGCATAGGCAGACGCGACAAGCGCAGAGGCAGAAAATTGCCCCCCTGTTTCCCTGGTTCGTGTACGAAACTGAAGTAGGTGTCGCTCGATACATTTGACAGGGGAGGACGAGAAGCGCTACCTAGGCCATAGCAATGTCGGAACGCGGCGTGATGGATATCTCTGCGTACTCCAGGCTATTGTACGTATCATCGCCACCATCGAGGCTGGGTATCTATGGACGTGGCTGATTGACAAGTGAGAGGCGCAAATCCAGGACTCGTTGTATGCCATCACCAAGGAGCAACCCTGTCATTTACGGCGATGCTGCGGGTTGCAGCCTCAGGCTCTTGACCTACGTCTTCCTTCCACAATATTTCATCCATGATTACTGTGAACGACCGGTAGCGAGCTTAGGATTCACAGTGTACCTGCATGAGTTCGAGACGTCACTGCTGATTGCTATGAGCCATGATACGTGAGTCGTATGTATAAGCGTCACGTCTAATCATCGATGCCTTGATGCTCTTGGCTCCACAGTTCGACCGTCGGATCCTCGGGACTTTCTTATCAGAGAATGGCGAACGACCTTCAGCGGTGCGGCAAGACGAATGGATATGGTATGAATGTTCCCGTCTTCCGGAGGATCGGCAACCGGTAATTGAACTGCTCAAGCAGGACGGGAGCAAATCAACCACTGCGTCTATGTCCGCGACATGTATCACAAGGCAGCACGACACGCACTTGACGTATCAGGTCGGCTCCCGAATTCCGATCCCCGTGTCCTAACCGCTTCGTGACTGCTCAACTAGGTCTTTGCAGATCGCCCTCTAGTTGTACAAAGCGCACGTATGCCTGCACACATTCTTTACTGTGACAGTGAGATTGCATTTGCCACGTCTCAAGATGCGAGCACGGATCCCGCTCGGGATACTACATACCACGCTCTCTGCGTACGCGTGTGATGCAGAAGCAGGGCGGCTTCTCTCACCCCACGGGGTGCAGCTCTTCGTAATTTGTCATCACGAACATTTCTTCTCTTTGTCCCTATGACCCGCTTCATATAAGATCTTCGACGTCAAAGTTCACTCGTTCACTTCACTATATCCAATCGTCCTCATTTGTGTTCGACATCGCGATGTCGTCGCCCATGTCGATTGCTTGCCTTGTGATAGTTGCAGTAGGCTTACTGAAACTCATCTCGCGCCTCCTGGCAAAATCTCCTCTAGACAAGTTACGTGGTCCGGCTCGGACGTCCATTTTGAGAGGTAGGGTCGATTGCCGTATCCGCGAGGTGTTGTTTCTAGGCTCATCGATTCCGGCATTCAGGACACCTGGATGAGCTGAACAGCATTGATGGGTGGGATTTTCATCAGCGTTTCAACGAGGAATACCCAGGAATTGCGCAGATCTGGGGCCCATTTGCTGTGCGTCTGCTGCTCATGCGAGCGACTGTACGAAGTCCGCGCTAAACATGCTGTAATGTGACAGAGTCGATACGTTTACGTGTCTGACCCCCTGGCGATGTACCACATCATGGTCAAGGTCCGTGTCCAGGAGGCAAACATTATTTTTATCTAAATCATGAACACATCCCTAGGATCAGTACACCTACACCAAGTGCCTCGATAGAACTGGTACGCTCGCATGATTATCCTCTGTTCTAAATCTTGTTGACGCCATGTCCACAGAGTCAGCTCGTCGTCTGCCTTGTCGTACTTCTGCGCCTCTGCTGACAACGAACACAGACTGAGCGCACTTGTATTCGGTCGTGGACTGCTTTCGACCTTCGGTGAGCCCAATAGCAATCTGATTGGCTGTTCTGGCACTGACCACCTGCACAGGTCACGACCACAAACGCCAGCGCAAGCTGATGAACCCCGTCTTCTCCATGGCACATATGAAGTACATGGTCCCTCAATTCTACGATGTGTGTCATCAGGTTGGCAACAGATATCTCTCATGATATGGAGAACTCGTTCGCTAACCAAGTCGCAAGTTATGCGATGTACTGACGACCCAAGTGGCTGAAGGAGAACGTGAAATCGACATTTTGGTCTGGATGACGAGAACTGCGATGGAACTCATCGGCAGGGTATGACTTCGCATTTTCCATGGATTAACCTCATAAATACCCACTTCTAGGCTGGCCTTGGGTACTCTTTTGACCCATTAACTGAGAATAGCGACAACCATTACGCCAGTGCTATTAAGGCTCTTGTGTCAGTGACCAGACTATCACTTCGCTGACTCCTGGTGCTCATGGAGCGTATACAGCCCCGTTCTTGCAGAATCTGGCCGGCTACGGGAATTGGTGCCCTATTTTACTGCGTTCAATGTCCCTTCAGTCTTCAAAAGCCTACTTCCTTACGTGCCCATCAAGCGTGTTCAGCGTTTACGCGACGTGGCCGAAGCTTTGGATAAGGCGAGCCACGAGGTGTATGAGGCGAAGAAGGCAGCACTGCAAAGGGGCGACGAAGCTGTCATGCAGCAGGTTGGAAGGGGCAAGGATATCATGTCCATTCTTGTGAGCGACCATGAACGAGGTTTGACATATGCGGGAATGGACGCTGACTGCGGTGTTTCTAGCTGAAGGCTAATCTTGAAGCGAACGAAGAAGATCAACTACCCGAGTCGGATGTCATTGCTCAAATGTCGACTCTAGTCTTTGCTGCCACTGACAGTGAGAATGGTTGAATCAGACTAGAGACTTGCGACTGATTCTGTGCAGCGACCACAAACGCGCTGTCTCGCATCCTATATCTGCTCTCGGAGAATCCCGACGTGCAGCACAAGCTGCGTGACGAGATTCTAGAAGCTCGGAATTCTCAGGGTCATGAGCTCATGTACGATGAGCTTGACGCTCTACCAGTATGCTTATTTTCAGTACTCGGTTACGATTCATACTGACGTCTCGTTCTACGGTAGTACATGGATGCGGTGATCAGGGAGACTCTCAGATTGTCAGCTTCTGTTATCTATCCGCGCTACATGTCTAACGTTTGATCGTCCAGGTACCCTCCTGTCCCGATCTTATTCCGCACGTAAGCCCGATCAATGTTATCCGCCAAGGGCGGCCTTTCTGAACCTTTTCCTGCAGGGCGACGAAGGACATGATCCTCCCTCTTCTCAAGCCAGTCACGGGTGCTGACGGGTCTCAAATACGCGAATGTGCCATCCCTCGCGGGACGACTGTTGTCGTCAGTCTTAGGAACATCAACCTGTCCAAGGATTACTGGGGTGATGACGCGCTGACGTGGAATCCCGAGAGGTTCCTCAAGCCTCTGCCCGCCGAGCTGCTCGAAGCTCATGTGCCTGGTATCTACTCTAACATGTGCGCTTATGTTGTTTGACGCGAGGATGGACGCTAATGAGGAGATATACAGGATGACTTTCAGCGGTGGAGGGTTCTCATGCATAGGCTTCAAGTTCTCCCTACTTGAAATGAGTACGTTCAGGGACAGTATACTGGTCATATTCTCTAACATTGTCGGCAGAGGTGGTGCTTGCTCTGTTGCTCGAACGCTTCACATTCTCTTTGCCGAAGGCAGAGATCAAGTGGAACATGGGCGGCATCGTGGTGCGTAGTCATGCTCGTGTCAAGGGCCTGTCCAGATGCTTACGAGGCTATGCCCTAGTTCCCGTCCGTTGTTGGAACCAAGGGTGCTCATATGCCTCTACGCATGTCGCTATTGAAGCCCAATGAGTCCTGATTCTTCATGTGTGGTAAGAGACAGAATAGTCATGGAATGGAAACCCTTCCGTCAGCCGTCTTAGCCTCTCGATTAGGGAAGGTACTGCAAAATCTAACCACATTTACTGTGAAAGCGATTGGCCAAAAAATGTAAAAAGAACGGAGGCATATAGTAGTATCACGATATGTGTCGATGACATCCACAGGCTAGACATTTAGTCCATATGCAACAACTGTGCGCCTAGACCTGTAAGCACACAATGAACTCACGTCCACGATACTAGATAGAGAACATGAATGATAACCTTCAAGCACCCGTAGAAGATGGGAGCGCCGTCACGGTCCAAGTTACGGTGGACGTTACTTCGACCATTCCAGGGTGTTCGTCGGTGAGCACAAAGTACTTCCGCGTCGCGGTGAATGTTGCCGGAATGACGGTATCCGTGATCGTTCCAGATGGATCCGCGGACGGGGTCTACACGAATCGAGACCAAGAGTCGTCAGCCTTTCCGACAAGATCGAGTGAACTGCGAACACTTGCCGGCACAGCAACGACCGCGTACGCGAGCGTCATGAGAGCCAGACTCATATTGAAGACCTTCATCGCCCTTCGGTTGTGCGGTTGTGCGAAGGAGGGTAGTTCTTTGTTATGGTGGGGAGCAAAGACGAGACTTTGCCGGCGAGGAAGAGTCATCCACGAAGCGAATCATTATATCGCTGGGAATGCCGTCATTCGAGCATAGTAATCAAACCTTCGAGCGTCAGCTACTTCTGCGGATGCGAGCACTGCGTCAGCAACGAGGGCGACTGTACTCATGGTCCGGCCGCCTCTGCGAGACGCGGAACGGCATGGCGCGCTCGCCGCTCGGTACCGTAAGCTTAACCCTCCCCTCACTAGTCAGTGTAATGCAGCCAAACTCGGAGACGATCGTTCACGCAGAGAAGAGTGAGGCGATACGTGCGACGTTGCGGATTAGCACGATGACGCAGAGGCCAGGCACGCTCGTGCACACGAGAGGAAGGCAGTGAGGGGCGTCCCGTAGCAAGGTTAATTCCATTCCTTCTGCCTCTCCGAGGGACCGGCGGTCATCATGTGATCTTACCCCAGTTGGATGTTGCAAATGTGTACCGAGGCCGCTTTGAGGCCGTGCTGTGTCGTATTCAACCTTGCTGTATTCTCGAACGCGTTGGCGCGATTGAACGATGAGACTGCCGCGCCTTCTACTCTGGAACCACCACGATGTTCGCGCTCTCCCTGCGTCCACGGAAAACGTCTCTGCGGCTGATGCTCGGCGGACGAGCGACAGGATCGCCAAAGATACTGAGATGCAGCAGAATGCCGATGGCGGTGGGGTGGGCTCTCGCGGGCGCGCTGGCGCCGACCCACCACCCCCGGTCCGACCATTCATGTAGAAGTGGATCCTTCGTGGACTAGTCGCGGATTCAAGGCGCCGTATCCACGTTCAAGTTTGGTCTGCGGAGTACTGGTAGCACGAAAGTTGGGTGGGCCTGTCATTCGGAACTGCTGCGAAGCTAGTGGCATCTACGACGAAACAAGCGCGCTCGCACGTCTTGACCGTTTCTATCTTCGGGGACTTGACGGGTGGGCGGGCTACGTTATTCTGAGCGCTTTCAGTTCGCGCGGTGGCCGCAGGTGGTATACAAGACAAGGCGGGGTACCCACGGCCATGGGAGGAGAGTTGCGGAAGCCCCGAACGACCGTCGGCATGCGTCAAAAGGAGAGGGCGAGCGGGAACGGCGGCGTTCGGGAGAACGGAAAATTACAGGTTTGATGCGGAGCTCGAAAATACTTCACTCCATCATGCATCATGGACCGCTGAGCTCGGAACACCCGCCGGGACGCTGGCATTTCGCACTCCGCCAACCCGAGGCATCCGCCCCGATTCCTTCGGGTCGTGCTTCATCTTGGCTTCATCTACGATCAACACAGCCGTGGGCGTACGTCAACCTTCTCCGCGTTGATGCCGCCGACGCAATTTGGCTGCAACGCCTTCTCGGACTGCTCTCCTCGGGTGCAGCAACAAACGCCTTCATTCCGAATCCCACGCTAGGCGATCACTTTCCCTTGCTCTCCCGCCCGCCATCTCCCCGGCAGGGAAACTTTGCATACCTATGTTCGTCCAACTTGTGCGACTTGCTGACGACGCTGACGCGCTATGCGTTGTCAGCCCATGTTCGGCGGCGATGGTCGCGAGAGGGTGCCTCCACTGCGCCGCGTCTGCACACGTGTTGCCGTCCCCATCAGCCCCAATTTTCGGGGCGAAGGCGCTGCCACGGTACGCGCTCGTCGGGTGTTAGCGCCTTGACCTGCTGTGTAGCCTTCTCCGAGTCCGAATCCGGAACCGCAGACCGAGCAGTCTCTCGCGGTTATAAAAGACACGCGCGAGGCGGGTGAACGCTTCATCCCCTCCATCCTAGGTGGAAGAACCCGGTCGTACTTGCGCTCGATACTGACGTTCGTGAACCCTTCGGACGAAGACATGACGCGCATCAATCTGCTCGCGACGTTCGTGTCGCTCTCTATGTCACTCCGGGCCCTCGCCGCCATTGGGCCCACCGCCACTTTGGACATTGTCAATGTCCAGATGGCACCAGACGGTTTCAACGTAACCCGCGAGTAAGTTGCACTATAGATTGAAGGTGTAATGTGTCTTATGCTACTTGCAGTACGGTCGTGGCTGGCACCAATGGCGTCGGGACCTTCCCTGGTCCGCTGATCACTGGCAACAAAGGCAACAATTTTCAGATCAATGTCAACAACCAGCTCTCGGATGTGGCCATGCTCAAGACAACTTCTATTGTAGGCCTCCTCGTATCGTTTCAAGGCTGTGAGCTGACGTTTTGGGCTTGTTAGCATTGGCACGGGTTGTTCCAGAAGGGCACCAACTGGGCCGATGGCGTGGCGTTCGTCACTCAGTGCCCCATCGCCAGCGGTAACTCATTCCTGTACAACTTCGACGTGCCTGACCAGGCGGGTACCTTCTGGTATCACTCCCATCTGTCTACCCAATACTGCGATGGATTACGCGGTGCACTGGTTGGTGAGTATCTTATATTAGACATGGGGATGAGAATGTTATTCAACCCATTTGACAGTTTATGATCCGAATGACCCTCATGCGAGCCTCTATGATGTTGACGATGGTATGTGGATCGCTTCGGTTTATAGTTGTAAATACGCTGATCTTCTTCCAGACACGACTGTGATCACCCTCGCTGATTGGTATCATGCACTCGCTCCCACGATCGCCGTTGGGTATGTTCCATCTGTTTCATCAGAGTTCTTCTTTATCTCATCACGCTCATTATAGTGTGGCGGACTCGACACTGATCAACGGGTTGTACGTTTATCTTTTTTCTCTGCGTGCGATGCTGTGGCTCATTCCGCTCGAAGGGGCCGATACGGAGGAGCCGGTGGATCTTCCTCCGACCTGGCGGTTGTCTCCGTCACGCAGGGCAAACGCTACCGTTTCCGCCTGGTACGCCCTGTTCTCTGCTGTATACCGGACGCCGACAGCTAATGACTTGCAGGTCTCGATCAGCTGTGATCCAAGCTTCACGTTCCAGATTGACGGGCACAACTTCACCGTGGGTACCGCTTCACCTTTTCATCACACATATCTTGCTCATTGTAACTTTCATGTGTCCAGATCATTGAAGCCGACGGCATAAATACGCAGCCGCTCGTCGTCGACCAGCTGCAGATCTTCGCCGCCCAACGGTACTCGCTCGTCCTCTCCGCCGATCAACCCGTGGACAACTACTGGATCCGCGCGGACCCGAGCAACGGCCCGCCGACCGGGTTCGACGGCGGGATCAACAGCGCCATCTTGCGCTACGTCGGTGCCAACGAGACCGAGCCCACCACGCCTCAGGACACCGCGAAGGCGCCTCTCGTGGAGACCGACCTCGTGGTGCGTTTTCCTCTACTCCCCCGTTCGGGCCGTCGAACGTGAAAGGCTGAACGACCGCGCGGTGTTGTTAGCCTCTGGACAAACCCGGTGTGACCGGCGACGCGTCGACCCACTGCGTCGACTGCGCAGACGTCAACATCAACATGAAGCTCGACTTCGTAATGTCACGTCTCCCTCTCCTCCCTCACCCTCATTATTGATTCCGCCTCGGATGATAGAACCTGAACAACGACTTTTTGTTCGACATCAACGGCGTCAGCTTCGTCCCGCCGACGGTCCCCGTGCTGCTCCAGATCCTGAGCGGTGCACAAGACGCGACGTCGCTCCTGCCCAACGGCAGCGTGTACTCCCTGCCCAAGAACAGCTCGATCCAGATCTCGCTTCCGGCCGGTACGACCGCCCCCGCCGCAGGCGGCCCGCACCCCTTCCACTTGCACGGCGTGCGTTTTTGCCTGCCTCTCTTCTCCTCCCTTCACTCCCCGAGTCAGCCGTGGCTGATGGATTTCTTTTTTTCTTTCTTTGGCAGCACGCGTTCGACGTGATCCGCGCCGCGGGTCAGTCCGACTACAACTTCGACACCCCGCCCCGGCGAGACGTCGTCAGCACGGGCACGACCGGGGACAACGTCACCGTACGTCTCCCGCTCAAAATGCTTTCTTCCTCTCTCCCTCTTTCTCTTTCTCGTATATCTCATATCGTCGGCACGCGCTTAGATCCGGTTCTTCACGGACAACTACGGCCCCTGGTTCCTCCACTGCCACATCGACTGGCACCTCCAAGCCGGCTTCGCCGTCGTCTTTGCGGAGGACACGGGCGACGTCCCTGCGAACGTCGTGCCCCCCAGCGCTTGGGACGACCTATGCCCGACTTACGACGCGCTCACCCGTGAGCCTCTGTTCCTCCTTTCTTGTTCAATATGGTGGCCTAACGCACGTTTGCGTAGCTGATGAGCTCGGCGGTGAGACATAATAATCGGTTTCGCGTTTTCACGTTCCTTTCCGCTCGTCGTTATTATATATATATAGGGTATATATTAGGGGGACTTCGCGTTCGTCGACGCGTAACGGTGGGGGGAGGGCAGGAGTGGATTAATTTATATCCCGGTTTTTATAGCCGTTTTCGTGCATTCTCGGACTTTTTCGCTATCGTAATAACTTCGCGCGTTTATTACTTCTCATCATCTACAGCGGACATTCGCTCGGTCGGATAATATTTGAATCGATACACACATTGCTATACTCAGTTTGGCGCTCGAATTTCCATGATAGAATGGGGTTCCCTCTTTGATGTTTGGCCGGCCGCGATTTGTGATATAACGAAGATAAAGATAAAGAGAATCTCTAGGCGAGCGTCGTGATACGACGAAGATAAAGAGAACGAGAATTTCCAAGGCGAGCGGGGTGCATCCAAGACAGCCGACATCTATATACACACCACATACATAACACAAACACGCGTATATTCGCCACGGAGTCCAGCAGGGTTATATATACAATATGCATATATATATATATATACGTACACACTCCATCTTGCCCTTCGTCCTTTTGGGTCCCTTTGGCGCTTTGATTACCACTTCCACTCCTCCTCCGTTTTCACACCCGCGCCGGTGCCGGTGCCGGTGCCGGTGCTCCCGCTTCGACTCCTGCCTTCTTTCATCTCCACGTCGGAGGAGGTCGAGGGTGCGACGGGCGGCGTCATGTCGGCTAACATGTCGAGCCAGGACGTGTCCACCTCTCCTGCTCCTGCTCCTCCTGTTCCCGTTCCTCCTGCTCCTGCTCCTCCTGTTCCCGTTCCTCCGCCTGTTCCTCCTTGTGAGCCCGGATGCGTGGGCGGGACGGTGGGATGGACCGGCCACTCGAACGCCGCTCCTCCTCCTCCTCCTCCTGTAGATGTGGAGGAGGGGGAGGAGGGGGAGGAGGAGCCGGCCATCAGAGCGCGCGCGGCGGCTTGGAGGGAGGGGTTGCGGGCTAGCGCGGCGGCGAGCGCGGGGGAGGCCATGAGCGTCGCGAGAGAGCGAGGGCTGGGCGGTGGTAGGCCCCCTCCTCCATGTCCGTGTGCGTGTCCTTGTGCGTGCGATTGTGATTGTGATTGTACCGGGGGCGGGGGCGCGTGTCCGAATCCGAGGCTGGGGGGAGGGTGGAGAGCGGCTTGGGGAGGGGTGAACGAGGGGCTGCTGGATGCGGGCGAGGGGAGGTGCGGGTGCGGGTAGGGGTGAGGGTGGGGGTACGCCGCGTGGCTCTGTCCGTGTCCTCCGTGCGGCTGGGGCGGGGGGTGGGAGAAGAGCGCGGCGAGGTTGAGGTTGAGCGACATGTCGAAGGGGGCGTTCGCGTCGGTGGTCGGGGTCGAGGTCGAGGTGGAAGAGGACGGGAGGTCGGGGGAGAGAGAGGAAAAGTCGAGTCCTGTCAGGCCGAGGAGGCTCAAGTCGTCCTGTTGCTGGTGCTGCTGGTGCTGCGGATGATGATGATGGTGCGGATGGGAGTGGTGGTGTGGAAGGGGATGGGAGTGGGGCTGGTGGTGGTGCCGCGCGATGGGCGGCGGCATCGTGTTCGATCTGGGTGCGGGGAGGGGCACGGGAGGGGGGCGCGGGAGCGCGATGCCCGAGCCGGGTCTGGGCGGCGGCGCGTCGGAGCCGAGGCGGAGCCGTTTGTGGCCGCTGGCGGTGGAGGTGGCGGAGGGGACGGGCGAGGGCACGTCGGGGGCCCAGATGGCGGGGGGCGCGGAGAAGGGGGGCGGCGCGGAGGAGGACGGGGCGCTCGGGCCCGTTCCGGTGCCGGTGAGCCATTGCTGGATCTGCGCGAGTTGGGCGGCGGTCATGCCGGCCGGGACCTGCGGGGTGAAAGGGGCGCGCGTGTGTGTCAGCCGTAACGGCTTTTCGGTGGGGGATGGATGGACGGGGTCACACCTCGAGCGTCATGGGCGACTTGGTCTTGGGCGTGTTGTCTTGTCGCGCGACGAGGCGGCCGCCTTTGCCGGCGCTCTTGCGTTTGTCTTTGCCCTTCTTGGAGGACGACCTGCCCTTGCCGGAGCTCGCGTCCTCGTCGTCGCCCGAGCCGGACGACTCGTCTTCCTCCGAGTCGTTATCGGCCATCTTGGCGTCGTCGTCTGATTCGTCTTTCGGGGCGCCTGTTCCGGTCACGACGAGATGAGCGAGAGAAACGAACACAGGGAGGCGGAGAAGGTGTGGGGGGGAACAGTATGCACCTAGCCCGCCATAGTCCGCCGGCGTCTTCCGTTCGCGCTCGCCCTCGAACTCGCGGTGGCGCTTGAGGATGGCCTGCGCATCGCCGGAGCAGTACTCGTACAGGCGCGATTTCTTGTTCGGCCTGTCCTCTGTGATAAGCGCACAACCGGCGTGAGCGAACCAGGTGTGCGCGGCGGGAGAGGGGTCGGGGACGCACCGACGACGATGACGAGGACGTCGACGGTGCAGAGCACGCCGAGCTCATATCTACGTTTGACGTCAGAGACATGCGACCGTGGCTCGAGATTCGGGGAAATAACGACACATACGCCTTCTTGAACAGCCCGAAGCGGCGCTGCGAGTGTAGCGAGTCAGCTAACCCATTGAGCTTTATCCGTCGTCGTCGTCGTCACAGTCGACAGACATCACGGCACCCAACTCCGCTGCCGTACTCCCATATAGCCATCCTCTATCCCATCCGGGCCCACAGCATTGGCAAGGGGGAGACGAGAGTCCTCAAAAAAAGAATGCCAAGCCAAGCTCGACCGCCGCCGTCCCCGCCAAGCCAAGCCCCCAAGCCGAAAATAGGAACAGAGCGCGACGCCAAGCCCAAGCCGACGCACGACATACCTTTTGCAGCGTGATTCCGCGCGAGCGTTCGTTCTGGCCGCGATGTCGGATCAGGTACCGGTTCGGAAACGGCGGGGAAGGGCGGGCGACGAGGAGGGAGGGGGGGGGGGGGGAGGCGTCGTCAGTTGCGCTGGCGAGTATTTTCTGTTGCCCTCTCGAGACTACTCACGGTGATCTTGCTGATCTCGATCTTGCGGCGTCCCATCGTAACAACGCGAAGGGTTATAGCGGGCCTGCGAGCGGGGCGTGGAGGATGGAGGACACCGGGTACGGGTTTTTAGATGCGCACCCCTCCTGCTTGCTCGAGCGCGAAGGCGGCTGGGGATGCGCAGCCGCTCGCCGCCACACGGGGCTGCCCCCCGCCGGCCAATCAGCGTCGCGCCGGCGCGTTCTTTTCTCTATTCGCTCGATGCGTCGCTGCCGTGCGCCGTCAAACGCACGCTTTGGATCCGTGGCCGCAGACTATAAAGCGGCTCGAGCTGTCTGCATCTCGTGCTGGCCTTCCCCTGTCCCGTTCATTCGGGCTCTGGCTCTCTCTCTCTCTCTCTCTCTCTCTCTCTCTCTCTCTCTGGCTTGGACAACCGAACCGTACGGACTATGTATGCTCCCAGGGACAAGATGTGGGATGTACCTATTTTCGGAGACTCCCTCACTTGACCCAACAGCGAGATCGACGGCTGCGCACGCCTATAAACCCCGTGCCAGCCGTTCTCCCGCCCTTCTGACCAGTGACCATGCTACTCGCTGAGCATATCAAACATCTGCCCTCCCATTCATATTCCGATAGCCGGATTCAAAGCTCTCCACCGTCGGACGAGGCCTGGCAAGCCGCCAGATGGATGTGCTCTACGGCACGCTCTGGATTAGGGTGCCGACGGTCGCACTTCCGCTGGTACAGGAGCGTATGACCGCGCCCGAGTCGCCGTGTCGGGCGCGTCGGGCGCGTCGGGCGCATTGCATCTCGTCTCGTCAGCCAGTCGCCAAAAATGTGTACAAGCCCGACTCGGTGCCGACATCGATGTTTTAGGGAGCCGGCGGGTCGCTGAAACCGTATATGTTGCCTCGCGCGATATTTAATCAGGGCGACGCCGTCATCAGGATCTCTCTTAGCCGACACGGGTTTCCGTTGGCGGCTTGCGCTGTTAATGTAACAGATCGGTCGTATGTCTGCGCGCGTTGGATCTAGATCGAGGAAATCGTCGAGCCTTTGCGTTTCCCCCGTGTCCCTCTGTTGCGATGGAATACTTATGGAGAGCGCGATACGAGTGCACTGCACTTGAAAAATTCGAGCAAAAACGGAGAGAAAAACGCCCGAAGAGAGGACAGTAACCACAGAAAAAAAGACCGTTCGAAAGTCGACGTGGGGGGGAGGGGGTTCGAACGAGGTCAGTCGTGGATCTGCTGATGGCCTTCCACGGTGGCCGATGGGCGGTTTCGGCTGGCTTGTCGGGCGGGAATGGGGATCGAAGGGACGGTCCGGGTCGCGGTCGACGCGAGCCGTATCGGTTCCGGTGCAGGACGCGAGCGGGTTCTCGGTCAGCGGGACGACGGCGCTGACGCGGTTCAACTGCCCAAGCTGCTGAGGTCGTCGACTAGCGCGTCGAAGCGGGCGACGGGCGGAAGTCTATCGTCGATCGTTCGGACGGGGTGTGTGCGTGCGGTCATGGCGGTGACGAGGGGGCTGTATGAACAAACAATCCGCGGTGTTTTTGTGCCATGGATAGATCAAGCCTATATTTTTTGTTTGCTTGTTTTGGAGTGTGGGTTGACGCACAAACCGCCATCGGCACAGAATGGAACAGAAAGGACCGGAAGCGTTGATTTTTTTTATTTTTATGATTCTTCACCTCGAGGAAGTGCGTCTTGGCCCCGGTTGCGGGAGGAGAGGTGAGTCCACGTCGGCCGTGAACGGGACGCGAGACGCAGATTGGCTCGCTTGGTATTAGGGGCACGATGGCGTCGTCGCATTCGACGGGGTCAGGCGAGCGGGGGCCCGGCTGCGGCGTGGAAGGTCCGGGCGAAGCGGAGGTCGGTGAGATCAAGTGTTTCGTCGGGCTTCGCGCACGCGTTGGGGAGATGGTGCGCCGACGATGGGTCCAGCGTGATTTTGTCGTGCGCGCAGTTTCTTAGCGAGAGTTTCGATTAGCGACGAGATACGGGCGAACGGCGGCGGCTTACCGGTGTGTGTGGTATGATTCTTGGACATGAGATAGACGCCCTGATATACGGTTCGATTACTCTGGGGGAGAAGGCTCTCGAGGATGTATAGCGTCTCGAAGACCTGACGGAATAACGCGATGACCTCGCCGACGGAGTCCCAGGGCCAGCGCGGGTCGTCGTACTTTGCCAACAAGAGCAAGGCGACGAGCACATCGCGGTCCGAATCGAGCAGGTTGGGGTGTTCGTATAGCGGTACGACGTGATTGCGCGGGTCCTTGAGCAAGGGTGCGGTGTTGAACTCGTGCGACAACATCGACCTCGAGGTGGTCACGGCCCTGCGACGCGACTATGATGAACTATACCGTCGTTGCGGCCTGGCTTGAAGCGATCCGGAAGTTGGTTAGCCGCAGGTGAGCAGCCATTGACACAGGCTACGCCAATGCCCCTCTGCTTCCGGCAGAGCAGCTCCGAGTGCCTGTTCAGAACGTTCAAGCATGCAACGTTCGTTCGACTCAACAACTTGGCAACCACGCGCCATGCAGTAGCGGTGAATGCTAGTATGTACATCCGTATTCGCCCACGTGGAGAGAGCGTGGCTCGTGCGCTTGGTTTCGTTCGTTCAGGAGAAGAATCAGGTGCTCTATGACCCTGTACACGACTTGAGAAGGCTCGGAGTCGCGATTCTGTCAGTGAGCAGAACTTACCTGATCGAGAGCGTCTGCGCTTTATATGAGATCATATAACCGATTCACTGGACGAATGAATGGGAAAGAATATGTTTGTCATGATCAGAGGCTCATGAATCTTCCGTTTCCTACGCCATAGGACGTCTTTGGACGATCTTCGGTCAGAGGCAAGGGCATTGTGACCTCCGCAGTCGAGATCTAAGCACATGTGTGTCCGGAGGCACTTTAGCGTCAGATTTGGGCCTCAAACGCGTACATATATGAAAGTCCAAGCTGAGAGGAAAGCAGACCGTGGAAAGTGCCGAGCGCGCAGCGTGCGAAAACCCGCTCAATCCGGGCGCATCACCTGACCCGTTCCTGCGCCCACATGGTCAGAGGCCGCCTAAACGGTATATCGCCTTCAGGGCGCCCATTTCGCGGTCGTGAACGCCAGCAATATTCGCGATTCCCAACACCGACGCGCACGACGCCCGACGTATTATTGTAAAGGCATCAACGACGACGAACAGAACGACGGACGCCCGCCGGCGCAGATCTGATTAGCTTCATCCGGACCGGGCCTGGCGCATCTTCGTCGGTTCGGAGCCTGATCCACCTTAGCTCGACCAGGCTTATCAACGTCCACGCACGGCTCGATCCCGCAACCGCTCGTCAAACGCCCACACTCACACCCACTGCGCACGTCTTACACGCCCCCTTTCTCGCTTGGCGCGCACGCTCAGCGGGCCCATCTTATACGCCTCGCACCCCTTGCGACGACACCGCGAAAAGTAAATCATTCACGTTAACAACTCTTACCTCAACGATCTGAGAGAGCCTTGTATTGTCACCTTTTGCTTTATCTGTCATGCCCAGCAGCAAAGGCCGCAAACCGGCGCCCGCGTCCGTGAACGTGCCATCTATACCGCCCAGCCAATCCCAAGATTCGATGCCCACATCGCCCGCGTACTCGACCGCCGCGTCGGGCCAGCAGAGCCCGAGCGCGCCGAGCGTCATGACGGAAGACGAAGAGGACTGGGAGGACTACGTCAAAGGTGCGTGCCCCCAAATCGATCGGGGCCGATGTGCACGCGAGAGTTGACTTTGGTCGTTGGAAAATCGTTTTGAACAGGCGGGTACCACCCCGTGCACATCGGCGACAAGTTCTCGGACGGACGATACACCGTCGTGCGCAAGCTCGGATGGGGACATTTCTCGACCGTATGGCTCGCTCGTGACGAAAAGTGCGTCGCGATGTGCAATCGTCGGGGAGATCCTCTCTTCCCACCCCCCTTTCCTCCCTCAACCGCATCCATCACAAGAGATTGACGCTCCGTTGGCGTGATCCAGGATGAACCGGCATGTCGCGCTCAAGGTCGTCAAGTCCGCACCACGCTATACAGAAACCGCGTTGGACGAGATCAAGCTCTTACAGCGCTTGATACAGTCCAAGTGCGTAGATCCGCTCGTGTACGCCTTGCTAGATCTGATCCTTGCGGTCTCAGTCAACCGCCCGTCGCTCCTACACCCGAAAACCCGAACCCTGAGTGAGTGTCCTGATCCGGCCCCCCTGTGTTCGGTGTGTTCGGCTGTCCGCGTTGCGGGCGGGCGCGTCGCAAGAATCCCGGGCTATGGAGTCGTTGGTGTCGGCATCTTCCACGCTCTTCACAAAGCCCAAGCGATGAGCTCGGCGAGTCCCACAGCGGCTCTGCCAGCTGGTTTCCTCGTGTATGCGTCCAAGTATATGAGCTCTTCGACTGACGTCACCCTTCTTGTCGTGCAGGAAATCGCCATCCCAAACTCACCCTGGTAGGAGTCACGTCATCAGCTTCCTTGACCACTTCCGGCACAAAGGTATGCGCTTGGACCCTTTTTTCTTGCTGTTTTTTTTCTCTTGACAATTCATTCCGTTGTCAAAGGCCCGAATGGAACCCACGTATGCATGGTGTTCGAAGTTTTGGGCGAGAACCTGCTGGGCCTAATCAAGAGACATCAGAACAAGGTGTGTTGCAAGTGATCATCGGTTATGGGTTGATGCCGACTCTGTGGCCGCATAGGGCGTACCAAAACACCTGGTGAAGCAGATCGCGAAACAGGTGCTTCTCGGTCTCGACTACATGCACAGATGTTGCGGCGTCATCCACACAGGTTCGTGACGCCCGATCCGGTAGGACATGTCCGGAGCTCGAATAAACTCTCTCGAACAGATTTGAAGCCGGAAAACGTCCTTATCTGTATCGAGGACGTCGAGAGCATCATCTCGTCCGAAATGGCAGCCGGATCGCTCTCAGCTGCGCCACCGCCGACGAAACTCGTCGGTGTACCACCGAGCAAGGTACGATCTCGCAAGCGATTCTGCGAGGAGAACTGATGCTAACGGTATCGGCGTGTGCACAGGGTCGCGGAGGCAACCAGACGCCTCGTTCGGAGTCGGTCTACATCACGGGCTCGCAGCCGCTGCCCTCTCCCTCGTCCTCGTTCGGCAGTGGACCCAGCTCCGTTCGTCTCGTTCGTCTCCTCATCTGCGCAGCAGGGTGCTCACGCTTGCCGCTCGACGAACGCCGCAGATGCTGGACCGCTGGGCGTTCGGGATGTCCAAGATCGACAGCTCGGACACGACGAAGACGGTCAAGTCGTCGACGAGCGCGAGCAGCACGAGCGAGGTCGTGGCCGGCAAGCGCCCGGAGTCGAAGGACTCGGCGGAGGACGCGACGAAGGCGATCTCGAGCGTGAGTCTGGACGGGAAGAAGGCGGTGGTGCCTGTCAAGCCCACGGCGGGGCCGTCGTTGTTGTCGCGGCAGGCGCCGCCGGCTAATGCGAGGGAGGAGCCGAGGGCGGACGAGAGCGATCGGATGCACGAGCAGTTGGCGCATGGGCCGAGGGAACGGGAGAGGGAGAGGGCGCCTGCAGGCGAGGGCGATGTCGAGGTGAACGTCGGGTCGCCGATGTCGACGGACGCGACGAACGGGTTGATGGAGGAGATGGGCAACGAGCGGATCACGGTCAAGATCGCTGATCTGGGGAACGGTGAGTGGGGCATACGAGGACGTTTTAGGGGGTTGAGCGATGGGGCTGATGTGGTTCTGGGACACAGCGACGTGGGTGGAGCACCACTTTACCGACGATATTCAGACGCGGCAATATCGATGCCCGGAGGTCATCCTTGGCGCGAAGTGGGGCCCGAGCGCCGATATATGGAGCGTGGCCTGCTTGGTACGTCTAGAATCTTTTGTATGGCGGGGGAAATGGTTTTCATGTGAGGATCGACAGTTGTTCGAGCTCCTGACAGGAGGCGACTACCTCTTCGACCCAGCATCCGGCTCGCGTTACTCGAAGGACGACGACCACATCGCGCAGATCATGGAGCTCATGGGCGAATTTCCCAAGAGCGTCGCGTTCGCCGGCAAATACAGCCACGAGTTCTTCAACCGGAAAGGCGAGTTGTCCATCCCGGCGTGGTCGTTCGGCACGCGCGTTCCTAACTTCCCGCTAGGCGAGTTGCGGCACATACAGAAGCTGCGGTATTGGCCGCTCGACGCGGTGTTGCACGACAAGTACCTCTTCTCGCGCGAGGAGGCGGACACGATCGCGTCGTTCCTGAACCCGATGCTGCGCCTCCACCCGGACAAGCGCGCGCCGGCGGCCGAGCTCGTGCACCACCACTGGCTCGACGGCGTCGTCGTCCAGGGCGAGATCGACGTGATAAGGCGCGCGGAGGAGGAGGAGAAGGCACGCAAGGCGGGCGAGCGCGCGGCGGCGAGCCGCGATGCGGACGCGATGAAACCCGTCGGTGACGTTCCGGCCGAGCAGCAGCAGCAGGCATCGGCCGTGCCGAAGCTTTCTGTGCCGCATCCGGGAGGGGTGGGGACGGGGACGACGCAGACGGCGAACGCGAAGGAGAACGTCGTGCCGCCGAAGACGCACACGAGCGCGAGCACAGGTACGGCGCATGAAGTTAGGATGAACCCGCCGTTCCCACCAACGATTACTCCGGCAGCGTCGCCTGCGGTCACCCCTGCCGCCTCATGATGCCCCGCCGCTCGTCACGCCCCTGCGAAGACCAAGATTGTAGATAGGACGGTGATTGGGTTTTAGCTGGACGCGATGCGTGTAGAAGTATTGACTTTGCTGTCCTTCCTGTGCTACGACGTCCCTCGGCTTTTTTTTTTTTGCAACAGATACTACTGTAGAAATACCTCGCGATCTCTTGTAATGCTTGCATGTATCTCGGGCGCGCGACATTCGAATGGCAGAAAACACGCCCGGTCCTCTCACCATCGCTACACGTGATGGTATCGTCGGCGCTGACATCATCTTCTGCCTGATATTCCTAATCCTTGCCTCAGGCGGTGTCGTAGGACCGACTTTTTAGGTCGCCATATATCTCGCAGGCGACCAAAGGGCGATACATGTTACATCGCCTAAATTCCCTTCGTGCCTCTCTCTTGTCACTCTCGCGCAAGCCGTATATCCCACAGAACCTCCGCGACATGGCCACTAGCGCAGGAAACACGGAGCTCGCGACCTTTGCGGCGGGCTGCTTCTGGGGCGTCGAGCACATTTTCCTTAAGCACTACCCGATCGAGCAGAACAAGGGCATACTGAAGACGAAGGTGGGGTACACGGGCGGGTACGACGATGCGAAGAACCCGGATTATAGGCTGGTGTGCACCGGCAAGACGGGGCACGCCGAGGCGCTGAGGATCGAGTTTGATCCCAGCATTTTATCGTACGCAGAGCTTGTCGGTGAGTGATAGTACGGGAGGGCGAGATGGCCGTGGGCAGGGCTGATTGTTCCGGGATGACACCGTCAGAGTTCTTCTACCGCACCCATGATCCTACCACGGTAAACTCTCAGGGTAACGATATCGGTACCCGTACGTGCACAACGTTTTCCTCCGACTTTTTCCCGTGCTTACGGATGCTCCCGTAGAATACCGCTCTGCCATCTTCTACCACTCGCCCGAGCAAGAAGAGACCGCGAAGCGGGTCACAGCAGAAGTGCAGGCGAAGCACTTCGACACCAAGGGAAAGAAGATCGTGACCACGATCGAGCCCGCGAAGGACTGGTTCGACGCGGAGGATTACCACCAGGAGTACCTGTTCAAGAACCCTAGCGGGTACCAGTGCCCGAACCACCGTCTTTGGTGGTGAACCTTTGAAGCTCGCGGCTCGGGGTGGAACTCGGAAGGCGCGGAATCGTAACGGAGTGATGTCACAGGTCTGTACTTGTTCGAACTCTTCACTAGGAACTTGCATGTGTGTACTTTTGATGGAATGGCATTTCTCCCGCGTTTTTTGGACAGCCAGGTTGGTCTTTTTGGACGCGACCATCGAACGTCGCATTGATGGAAGGTGATGCAGACGGCGATACTTGAGTAACATCCGCTTTTCAGAAAGCCGGCACATCTCCCCTGTGATCCACCCTGCCATCCCCTGTCGCCCCCCCGAAGTGCGACGAAAGTCAAATTGACCCCATCCGCGCTCACGTGAGGACCAGGACCACGCTGCTCGGATCCGGCTGTTACGGAACGCTACCCCGCTCCATCAAACCTCCCCGCCTTCTCGCGGCTTCTCAATGCCCTTGTCCTGACCTCCTGACGCTCTGTGCGTGCCAAGAAAGTCGGAAGGCTCGTCATGTTCGCTACCCTGCATTCTCGTCGTTCTCATGGCCCACCCTGCCGCCATATTCTCGCTCACGCTAGGCGACGGAGAGTGTGATAGCGCCCCGGCAGGGCTCGGACCGCGAGCTGTCTTCGGCGCTACATAAACTGGTTGGACGAATGGCGCTGCTCTTCGACGCCTTCCCTGCCATCACCCGGTAGTTGTACTCGTCAAAGTATCGCCGAACGCCGGTACGAGCGCCGCAAGCATGGGCAAAGGAGTATGTGCCGTCTATCGTCTACGTCGCTTTGGATGAAACAACTGACGTTCGTGAATTCGTAGTACAATACGGCCATCGCGGCCAACCCCTACATCGTGGGCGGTTTCGCCTGCATCGGCGGCGGCCTGTTCGGTTTGGACATCTCGTCCATGTCCGGCGTTATCGACGTCAGTCGCAGGATGTATTTGATCTTGGACGATGGGTCTGATCGATGTGTTTTTTTTGGCTGCGTAGGCGCCGGCATATGACAAGGTGTTCAGTAAGCCGCGCGGCAATGCCCAAGGCGCCATAACGGCGTCCATGCCAGCGGGCTCGTTCATCGGCGCCCTCATCGTCACTTCACTCGCGGACAAGATCGGCCGCAAGAAGGTCGTCATCCTTTCCGGATATCTCTGGGTCATCGGCTCCATCCTCCAATGCGCGGCGCAGGTGAACACTATGTATACGTCGATTACGATTGGAATCTGACATCTTATTCGTCAGAACCGTGGCATGTTGGTCGTCGGTCGTATCATTTCAGGTCTTTGCGTTGGTCTTGCCTCTGCCGTGGTGCCGATCTACCAGTCCGAGATCACCGCACCCCACATCCGTGGACGTATGGTTTCCCTGCAACAATGGTCGATCACTTGGGGTATCCTCCTGCAGTACTTCGTTCAGTTCGGATGCTCGTATATCGATGGTGCTGCGTCCTTCCGTATCCCATGGGGTCTTCAGATGGTACTACAACCGCATCTCCTCCCAACGGCCACTATACTGACGCATGTATCCAGATCCCCGCGATCCTCCTCTCTTTCGGCATGATGTTCTTCCCCGAGTCGCCTCGCTGGCTCATCGACCACGGCCGCGAGCCCGAGGCGCTCGAGATCCTCGCGGACCTGCACGCCGGCGGGAACGCGAACGATGAACTCGTGCAGCTCGAGTACGAGGAGATCAAGTCCCAGGTGTACTTCGAGCGCACCCAGGGCGCCAAGTCGTGGACGGACCTGCTCAAGCCCGGTATCTTCCGCCGCGTCGGCCTCGGCTGCTCCCTCCAGATGTGGAGTCAGCTGTCCGGGATGAACATCATGATGTACTACATCGTCTACGTCTTCCAGGGCGCGGGCTTGACCGGTCGTCGCGGGAACCTCATCGCGTCTTCGGTGCAATACGTGCTCAACGTCGCGCTCACCGGTATGTCAATCTTCCGCAAACTCTAATCTTCTTCGATGTCTCATTGGTACTGTTTAGTTCCCGCGATCATCTACATCGACAGGTGGGGTCGTCGCCCCATGCTCCTCATCGGCACCTGCTTGATGGGCTTCTGGCTCATGCTCGTCGGCGGTCTTCAAGGACGCTTCGGCCACTGGGGCACCGTCGACAACAGCCCGGTGTGGGTCATCGACGGCCACAAATCCGTCACGCGCGCCGTGATCGTCTGCTCGTACCTCTTCGTCTGCTCGTAAGTACACATCCATCCCCTCTCCCTCTCCTTCTCCGCTCACGCCTTCTTTTCTCTGCGCCTCAGCTTTGCGATCACGATGGGCCCCGTCTCGTGGACGTACCCGGCCGAGATCTTCCCGATGCGCGTGCGCTCCAAAGCCGTCTCGCTCGCGACGGCGACCAACTGGGCGTTCAACTTCGCGCTCGCCTGGGCCGTCCCGCCCGGGCTGCAGAACATCGCGTACAAGACCTACTTTATCTTCGGCACGTTCAACTTTGCGGCGATGATCCACATCTTCTTCTGCTTCCCCGAGACGGCCGGCCGCACGCTCGAGGAGGTCGAGGAGATCTTCGACCAGGGACACGTGTTCACCGCCTGGGCGATCAAGCGCGACGTGGGGAAGAAGACGCTCGAACAAGTCAAGAACGAAGTGGTGAGCTTTTGGGTTTTTTGAATATTGGGGCGGCGAGGAGCTCACGGATTGCGTGTTCAGCGGGTGCACGACTACGAGGGCAAAGACGAAAAGGAGCCCGTCACTCCTCAATGAACAGCTTTCCAACTGTTTCGAGACGTTTCATTCATGATTACAGCTGCCGTGCTCTCAAAGCTCGGTATTGTACGAGTATATGTATCGCTATCACGACCCCCTCAATGGAAACGGAACGCATTCTGGTATCATGTCGCGGCATTGCCATATTAGGGACCCGGGAGTCGGGATGCGCACGTGGCTCTGGATCTGTTCCGTTTCCGCGACACGAGTTGACGCGAGACCAGTTGCAAGTTCCCTCCACATACACTCACTTAGTACTCCCTACACATTCGGCGCAGCTGTGCGGTGGAAAGCTTCGAAACTGGAAGCAGCACTTACGCGACGATTATGACTAATTCACGCGGATGGGGTATCTGCTCAGGCAACGTCAAGAGTCGGTTCGACGTACCTACCGAAAAAGGCGTTAATCATAACCTATGGTGGAGAGTAGATTGCATGCGGCGTCCGAAGGTAAGTTCTGCAAGCGACGTTCGATAGTGGTTGCTCTATCTTCACTGGGCTGGGTGTAGTCCGTACTTGGCGTTATATGCGTTTCTGACGGCGCCTCGGTATGATCAGAAATTGGTCAGCTGTTGCTCCCTCAACGCCTCAGGTCGCTACATGCTATGGATATGCGTGACGGTGCGCTCTCGTGCATTTTGGCTGCGTGCTTGGTTTCGTGATGGTAACGGCCAGCTCGAAGCTGGGCCCAGCCCCGCAGGTACGTGAATGTCGTTGATCTCGAGTCAGGTGCTGAAACGTATTTGGGACGAGTTCAGTGTAGCTCACGAACACTAGATGAGCTACCAGAGACTCGAAGTCAAGGACAAGTACGACCTTCCAAGAAAGACTCGCTAGCACCAAGCGCCTCACAGCGCCTGAAAAGTTTCATGCACACGAACTCGTCTCTAGAAAAGTTCAGCGATTCTCCCCGCCTGGATCGCATTCAGGCGTGCGATGCTTGCTGCAGACCCCAGCTACCCCCCTGAACTCGTTCTGCGTAATGAAGTTCGTACAACTATCCTCCATGACTCCGACGAAGAAGCTAAGAAGCAGTACTACAGTCATCACCCAGTACTCCGACTCGGGGCTGCGGATCAAGCGCCTTATAGTCACTTTAACACCATCCGGAGGTAATACCATTGAGATCCGAGTCGTAAGTTGGCTGGTGAATGACCAGTTGCTTACATGATTCGTACCCATTCGATACAGTCAGACTATCCCCGCAGCGCCTTGCTGGCGCGATGCGCTTGTTATGACGCGACACGCGTTGGGCGAGGCTTCACGGAACGAACATCAGGATGAACAATCCACGATGTTTATCAGTTACGCCGTGGTAAAGCGCGTGACATGATCCTCTCCGAGCCTGCCTGCACGAATCTCCAGTTTAGATCCCGCTGAGAGCACTTGATCGACATGCCATCGCGCATTGCGTGTTACGTATGCCTCCTCAGACCTCTGCATCACTGGTGTCAGAAGACGGGCTCCATATGGGTCTCAGGTACTACACGTATTGCCGACGCGGGGTGTGCCGACATAGCTTCAAGATAACTTTGTTGATTGAGTGCGCTCGGCGTTATCCTTTGTATCAGGTATTTCCAGCCAACGCGCCCTCACATCAGATACTTATTTCCAGCCATCGCGCTCTACGAAACAGGACCCCTGACACTGCAGCCCTCTCAACTCGCCATCGTTGTTCCTTTTATCTCCACCTGCAACGCTTCCGACGCGCGTCCAGGGCGGTCCTCGATTGATAACGCGAAGTTCACCTGCGATTCCCACACATTTCAACCGGATGTCATACCCGGGCCTTTGGTCATCAAAGGATTCAGTCCGTCGAAGGTTCGATCATTCTTCGCGCTACGAACTGCATTCCCTCCTTATAAGAGGATGGAGGTTACTCTGCTCTACATCATCAACAGCGCTGCAATCACTCTTCAACACGACTAGATGGCTTCGATCGCACTGCCTCCTCTCGATGCAGGGCTGTCGCTCCCCGGACTGCTTGATTTCCATTCGACAAAGAACGCGAATCTTCCCTTCGCGATATACTCCTCTCAAGATGCAAAGGACCCGCACGATCTAATTCGCGTAACGTTCTTCGAGTTCACGAGAGCTACGCACCGCGTTGCGCTTTCGTTGGGGCCTCGTCCTAATCATGCAAGACCCGTCATCGCACTCCTCATTCACTGCGATACTCTCTCATACACCTCCACCATCATTGGGGTGATGAGGGCGGGATATATCGTAAGTAATTCATTTCCTCTTCAATCGAAATTGTCGTTTAACATGAAACCTATCTCAAGCCATTCCCACTTTCCCCGCGCAATTCGCCACCGGCGGTAAGCTGCTCCATCCTCCTCAAGTTTCTATTTTGAACAGCTGCCAGGTTGTCAGCATGCTCAGCAAGACCGATTGCACCCGCATGGTAGTGACACGGAGTACTCTCGGGCCTCTGATAGACGTTGTCGTCGACGCGCTGAAGCAAGCAGGCCGTGAGATCGAAATAAACGAGCTACCGGCGCTAGCAGACCTGTTTCCTCACCTTGGTCACGAGACTGTCGACCAGCCTTTCAATCCTTACGAGACTTCGCCCAACCTCGCTAAAGACGATATCGCATTGTATCTGCATTCTTCAGGATCTACTGGATTTCCTAAGGTTTGTGTCAGTGTTTCGTTCGAAAAGATCCATCTTATACGGCCGGATTAGCCGATTTCCTTGACGCACGAAACGCTCACACACTGGGTCACGCATGGTGAGTGGCAACAGCGCCCGTTCTTTCGTGAACGTGATAGAGAATACCCAGAATCAGCGGCAGGGGGACGAAAAAGATCAGGCGATGTCATCTTCGGATCGATGGCTCTTCCGTCGTTTCATACTTTGGGGGTCATGATGCAAATTTGCGCCCCGCTGTCATCGGGGCGTCCTATCGCCGTGTTCCAGCCTCAAAGTCCTCCAACGATGCCTAATCCAGACAACACGCTGAAGGCCGCTAAGGCCACAGGTACAACTGCGTTGCCAACGGTTCCGGCCTTTCTGGAGGTTCGTACCATCATGCTGCGTAGGACTAGATAGATATTGATATGATCTTCCACCTAGGCATGGATTCAGTCCGAGTCCGCGCTCGAGGTCCTGCGGGCCATGGACGCAGTGGTGTGTTTGAGCGACATACGGGATGAGTATACTCGCTCACTTGCTGTAGTCCTTCACCGGAGGTCCTCTGGCCCACGATATTGGCGATCGACTGGTCCACCAAGGCGTCAAACTGACCACTGTCTACGGCGGTACAGAATTTGGCGCGCCCATCAGTTTCTTCCCTCGCCCTGACATGGACCCCTTCGAGTGGGCGTGGATTGCCTTTGACCCTACGGTAAAGCCGCGGTTTGCCCCGCAGGAGAATGGTCTATACGAGTGTCAATATCTGGTCAGTAAGATGGCATTGTTCCTGCGCGGACGTTCACTTCGGACTCGCAGACAACTGCAACTCATCGTCCTTCGGTGGAAAACCTTCCCGACGTTCGAGGCTACGCTACTTCTGATCTGTTCGAGAAGCATCCTACCAAAGAAGGACTGTGGCGAATGTAAGTCCAGTCTGTCGCGCAAGAGGGCATTATGGTGCTCATCGAAACTTCACGCAGTGTTGGGCGGACGGACGACGTCATCGTGTTGGCAACAGGTAACTTCGATCTCAAGGTCTTCAGCATCTTCTCATAAGATTGGAAGGGGAGAAAATCGTGCCGGTTCAAATCGAAGGTCTGGTGCTTGCCAGCCCTCTCGTCCAGGGGGCAGTGATGTTCGGCCGCGCAAGAGACCAAGCCGGTATTCTCCTCGAACCCAAGCCCGCCCACGCCATAGATCCGTCGGATCAGGCTGGTCTCGCAGAGTTCAGGAACGCGATCTGGTACGTATGGCAGGTATTCCGTATCGGCGTCTCTGATCATATCCCGCAGGCCCACGCTCGTCGACGCAAGCAAAGATGCCCCGGACTTTGCCAGGATATTCAAGGAGCTAATCATCGTTACACATCCCGACAAGCCGTTGCCACGCGCCGGCAAGGGAACCGTGCAGCGCAAGGCTGCCCTGGAGCTGTATTCTGCGGAAATCGACGCGCTGTACGTCGGCGTCCTGCACGGTTCATCAATAACACCGTTCACTGAACGAGTCGCAGATACGACACCGTTGCAGACTCGATGCAGCTGGACTCCATTCCGGATGCTTGGGATAAAGAGTCGATCACCGCCTGGCTCATCAAGCAAGCAGAAGCTCTCATTCCATCCACCTCGCCAGATGCAAGCTCCGATCTCTTCGTGCTCGGAATGGACAGGTACGTGTACCCTCTCTTTTACCCAGTCCTGTCCCCGTGCTGATGTCCATGGGCAGTCTCGGAGCTACCTTCCTTCGCAATCGCGTCATAGCCGCCCTGCGTGCGAGGGCGCCTCAATCTGTAGCGGGCGTGGATCAAGGCTTTGTGTACACGCACCCCGTCGTCTCCGACCTCGCCTCCGCGATCGAGTCCGTGGCGCAAAACCACCAACCCAAGGACCCGGCGGATATAGCAAAGGCGCATGTGCAGGGGATGACCTCCATGTATGAACGATACGCCGAGAAGTTGGGGTCGACATCTGTCAGGGACGCGTACTCGCAAGCGTCGGATCCGGTCACGGTGCTGGTGACGGGCACCACCGGCAGCTTGGGATCATACCTGCTTCATGCGCTGCTGAACGCCACGAACGTCGCGCGCGTGTATGCCGTCAACCGAGCCGTCCGGGGAGTAGGGTCCAGGCACCGACAGCTGGATTCGTTCAAAACGCGCGAGTTGAAGGTCGACATGGCTCAGTTGGATGCGAAGGTAGTGTTTGTCGACGGCGACACCTCCCGCGACCAACTCGGGCTCGCGAACGACTTGTATTCGGAGGTTCGTGCTTGCCCGCTAACCCAATCCCGTATCGCGCGTTGATATTCTATCTGGACTTTCATAGATCAAGTCTAGCGTGCACCTCGTCATCCATAACGCCTGGAGGCTCGATTTCAACCTCACCCTCTCGTCGTTCGAAAGCCACGTCAAGGCCACGACGAACCTCCTGCGGCTCGCCATAGAAACTAGCGCGCGGTTCGCGTTCACGTCCTCCGTCGCAGCGGGCCAGTCGTGGCAAGGGCCGGGCGATATCCCGGAAGACGCGCTCGCACCTCAATACGCAGTAGGGACCGGGTACGGCGAGAGCAAGCACGTCGCGGAGAGCGTGAGTCGGCGCTGTTCCCCGCGGGCGTATAGGCGCTGACCCGCTGCCTCGGCAGCTCGTTTTGCGCGCTAGGGTCCTCGGCTTGAGCGCGACGGTCGTGCGGGTCGGCCAGCTCTCGGGCGACAACGCCGTCGGCGTGTGGTCTACCGTGAGTTCTCCTCGAGCGCACGTTCAATCCCTGGCTGACTCGACCTCTTGCTCCCGCGCGCAGACGGACTGGTTCCCTATCCTGGTCAAATCGAGCATCTCCCTCGGGATCTTCCCGGACGTCGACGGGGTGCGCATCCGTTTCGTCGATTCGCACCACGTAACGGGAACTGTCTTGTTCTAACCTGGGGCATGCACCCTCGACAACAGGCCGTGAGCTGGGTGCCGATGGACACCGCCGCGCGAGCGCTCGCGGACGTCGCGGCGCTGAAGATCGACGCTCCGCCGGTCGTCAACCTCGCCCACCCGAAGCGGTCGCCGTGGCATGAGCTCGTGTCAGCCGTCGCCGCCGCCGTCGCGGGCGGGCAGAAGCTCGTACCGTACGCGGAGTGGCTGAGGGAAGTCGAGAAGCGCGCGAGCGACGCGGGCGAAGGAACGTTGCGGGACGTGGTGAGTATCACCTTCCCCTCTGCCAGCCGGGGCTGAGCTGACGAGCGGCCTCGTTTCGTAGCCTGCGATCAAGCTCCTCGACTTCTTCCGCGCGTTCGAGCGGGCGGGCGGAGGCTCGGAGGCGTTCGGGGTCGCGGGTATGGCCGTCGAGCGCGCGGCGAACGTCAGCCCGGCTCTCCGGGATTTGCACGCGTTGGGCAAGGAGGACGCGGAGCGATGGGTGCGCTGGTGGCGGGCTCAGGGCTTCTTGCCGGCGTAAAAGTCTGGCATGTTCGGACGCTCGTTTCGTGGAATTCCCGCTCGAAATGACGCATAGTGTTCTCTTTGGTCTTGGGAGGTGGTGGTTACAACATCTGGCTCACGGTGCTGTCGAGGTCTTGTCCTTCCGCTTTTCTGCCCCTGATGTCGCTTCCTTGGGATCCTGCCTGTAAACTCGCGTGTTTGGCAACCAAAAAAAACCATATGCCTTGCGCTCTCGTCTCACAAGCACAGTCACGAAAAGCACATCGAATAGCACAGGTAACAATACAACACACACAAAAAATCCCAACATCGACGTGAGCAAATACATCCCGATCATAACGTTAAAATCCAGACGTTTTTGGCATGGGGAAAAAAAAAATCAATACGCCTTGCCCTCGACCGACGTCCCCCCGTACCCGCCCGACCCCGACTCCTCGGTCCTCGCGATCTCCGACTCCTCGCCGTACCCAAAGCCCATCGAGTCCACCGCCGAGTGCGCAAAGTTGATCGAACCCTTGTTGTGAGGCATCTTCTTCCCGCCGCCCCTCGCCCCGGACCCGGCGTGAGAGCCCGAGTGGGTGCCCGAGTGGACGTTGTACGCGGCGGCGTCGAAGGTGGTGAGCTCGGTGGTGTCGCCCGAGCCGCGTCCGCGCTCGGCGTCGGCTTTGATGTTGAGCACGAGCCGGGCGACCATGATCGTGGGGAGGAAGATGCCCCAGGGCGCGGCGGCTTCGATGAGCGTTTCCTGTTTTCGCTCAGATATTCAGAAGACGAAAGCAAAAAAAGGGAGAGGGAGAGGGAGAGGGAGAGGAGGGAAGGGAAACACGTACGGGCGCCCAGAACCACATCGCGGCGTTCATGCCGTAGACGGCGTTAATACTATATACCATGGCGTCAAAAAAATCAGCTTGCGCGCGAGAACAGTGTCACGAGAAGCACGGGTGTGTGTGTGGGGGATGTTTTTTTTACGAACAAGAGGTAGTACATGACCGAGTCGCGCACGAGGAGGTTGGCGAGGTGCCGGCCGGAGATGCCGGTGAGGACGGAGACGGTGTCGGCGCGCCAGTTGAGGTATCCCTTGTAGACCATGAAGCCGGCGAAGGTGAGGTCGACGGCGAGGATCGGGATCCAGTAGGCCGCGAAGTATCTGTTTTTTTAAAAAAAATTGATTATTTTGTTATTGGGTTATTGGGTGAGGATTTTGGGGAGGGAGGGGCGGGGGACCGTGGAAAAAAAAAACGTACGAGGGGAGCGTGCCGGCGCAGACGACGAAGCCGGGGTCGGGCTGGGAGACGACTGGAAAGGGGGAAGAACGTGAGCGGGGGAGCGGGGGCAGCGGGGGAGCGGGAAGGGGGGGGTGGTAGAGATTACGACGCACTGGGGTGGCGGCTGAGAGAGACGGACATGAGGACGACGCTGGCGGCCCAGCCTATCGCGGCGAAGACGGAGAGGAAGAGGAGGACGGCGCGCGAGCCGGCGTACATGCCCCATATCCGGATGATCAGGATCGCTGCGGGGTGTGCGTGTCAGCTCTCGCTGCTGGGGAGAGAAGAGGGAGGAGGTGAGGTGAGGGGGGGGGGTTGGGACGCTTACCGTCGATGATGGCCAAGTTGATGAGCGCCTCGGCGGATTGCCAGATGAGGAAGCCGGCGCCTGCGTTTGGTTCACACCCGGGACCCCGGTCAGTTTTTCGGTTCGGTGACGCAAGGTCGGAGGCGACTGGGGGAGGGGGGTTTACTCACATCTGCGGGTGGAGGGGAGGGAGAACTGGTCGATGAGAGGCGACGGGGGGCGTTAGGGAGGAATGGCGAGGGTGCTTACACCTAGAGGATAGAGGAGATGAGCGATGGAGGAAGGGGAGGGAGCGGCTGCGACGTACGGATCTCGAGAGGTTCAGGCCGGTGTAGAGGAATACTGCGGTTTCGGGGTTAGAGGATGAGAGAGTATGTGTGTAAAGGGGGGGGAGCGGAGGTGTGCTTACTGCTCGGGCTGAAACTGTGGAGCGCCAAGGGTAAAGAGACCACGGATGAGCCAAGTTTTTTTTCCGAGTCCCGTTAGGAGGGGGTATGTATCTTACATGCTCTGGAGCAGCGACAGATACCGGTTCTGTGTGTGCGGGGAGGGGTAGGAGATCGATCAGGGCTATTCGGTTTTCGATGCACAAGGAGAGAGAGGAGGGGGGGGGGTCAGGCGTACCGCGATGAAGAGGTATTTGAGCAGCGACGCGGGCCGCATCTGTTGTGTGGGGGTTGGTGGGGTATTAGTGCGACTGCTGGCGCATCGACTCGACTCGTCGAGGAGAGGGGGAGGAGAGACGACTCGCCCATATGAACTCGACCTGCGCAGGAACGACGGGTTAGAACGCGATAGCTGCGAACCCCGCATATCCAAAGTAAAAAAACGCACCTCGTCCGCGAACGTTAACGCTGTTTCGAACATCTTACTCAGCTTCTACGAGAGGGAGGGGGAGGGCTGCGCTTACACATGTCGTACAAGAAGCATATCGCCAACGCGACTGCCAAGCAAGCGCGAGACAAAAGGACCGGCGTTCAGCACGCCTCCGAAAGCTCGTAAGCGAGGGAGGGGGCGGGGGGACGGGCTTACGGTAGTTGTACCGCGCCGCCTGGGTGTTCCCGACGGCCTGGTAGATCGCGTGCAGGACCGAGGGCGGGAGCTCGGGCGGGCCGGCGGGCACGGTGGCGTTGTTCATCGCTGCGTCTTGACGGTGCGTTCGCCGGGGGTGGAGGGATCTTGCGAGGAGGAGGAGGGCGGTGGTGGAGGCGCTGCACGGGGAGACGATAGGCCTCCGACTCGGGGACCTGTTAAGCAGCGCGAGGGGCGTGGATGGGGTTCCCAGGCCTCAGGGCGGCGACAGGAACGGGTCTGCGCGCGGGGCGGAGGAGCGCCCGAGATGCGGATGCGATGGCCAAGTACGGGAGCGGGGGCACACTTAACTTGGACAGGGCGGGGGGGGCTACGTTACATCTGATCGGGTCGAAGCGACTCGAGGGGCAACAGCGGTAGACCATGGGATGGGTATGTCGGTCTCGTTGATGTCGGTGAGACGGCGCGCTAATGGAGATAGGCAGCAATAGGCAGCAATGCATCAACATGATTTCGTACGGGACCCCCCTCCCGGTATTCACAAAGACCCCGGACGGCCAAATTGCAAATTGCTTCCGCCCACGCGTGCTTTAACATGCCGGTCCCTGACTCCCCCTCTCACACGTCAAAGCTACTTTTCGCTCAAGTTATCCTTGGGTTTTGGCATTTCGACCGTCGTGGCGGCCTAGGCTTCACCTCCACCTCTGGACAGATACGCCGTCGTCGTCCCATCGATATCGCCGCCCTTCGGTGACTTAACATTGATGACCCCCGACGGCCTGCATATCCACGTTCTATGTAATCTCGAGATAGGGAGCTGAGACCCGAACGGTCCCAGTAAATGTAATAATAATAATGGCGGAACGCAGCCACGATCATGAACGTTTAACCGTATGTTTTAAAAAAAAGAACGCGAAAGGCGTTACCGTCGAGCCCACGTATCAACATCAATCGAACTCGAAGTCGATGCGGGAGGGAGGGGGGGGGTGTCAACCTATCGAAGGGGTACGATCCGCCCTTCTTTTGAACCTAATCTACGTTTGCATCCCACCCTCTCCTTCTTCCAAACAACCGCAGGATCGGCATATCCCTCGCGTTTCGATACGTTTCGATACGCTTTCGCGAACCAGTGACTTACGGCGCGCACCGCACACTACCGTCGCACACACACGCGTGCGCGCGTGTCTGTTGATCCCTAGGCCCGCAATGAACCTTACGACGATCAGTAGCGGGTCGTTCCCACCCCGATACTTGCAGCCATTCTTACGCCCTGCATTTTGATTCTTAAACCCCCGAAACGCCCTTGATGCGATGATCACGCAGGACAGAACGCACCGTGACTCGTCGATAAATGGGGAACCTAGGAGGCGGGTGGGCGGTCAAGGAGGCTCGAGGCTATGCGGGTGTTCCCGACGGCGAAGAAGCGACGATATGGAGATGCTTTGCATGACGACGGAAGGGACAGACGAAAAAAACCCTAACAATCCGACGTAGAGGCAGAGAAAAAAACAAAACAGGTAGTCTTTACAATGTGTCGTTAAAACTTCCAGTCATACTCGAGTGATCGTGCCAAACGTTCTTGTTGGAACATGTCGAAATGCCCGCCAGGCACCTGGACGATATTTCGCTCCTCCACTCCAAAGTCGGCCCAGAAGTGCTCTGTATCATTTGCTGCGAGAACTCCGCACTGCGCCTTGTACACTGTGAACGGTGCCTTCAATTCCCGCATCCTCTGAGCAAGCACGTCCTTGAGCGCAGAGGCGAAGCGACCAGGATCATCCCCAACTTCGGCTCGTACTTCAGCTGGGACGGCTTCCAATAGGTACTTGACGATCATTCCGACGATACAGACGAAATTATCGTGGTACACCTGGATAGACGGGCGCACAGGCTCGCCGAGGAATGAGGAAAGGAGCTCGCCTTTCATGCGCTGGCGTGATGGTGCGCGGTCGTCTTCGTATGCTTGAAGAAGCACGTTGAAGGCATCCTTAATGTATGCAGAGCTCATCGCTCCATCCCGGAGAGTCTGTGCATCAGGAGCGCCGGGGACTTCGCAGAATATGGACGGGAAGTGATCGAGGAACGCCAGCTGCAGTACGCAATCCCCTCCTCTTTCAAACTTCCTGACCAGCTCCACCGCCATGGGCGATGTCGCGCAGAAAACGCCCAATCGATAGGGTCCCTTCGGCCGCGCAGCTTTGATCTCGCGATGATAGAACTCGACAGTTTCGTTCATGGAGCCGAATGGCGTCTCGGGGGTGGTCTGCATCATCCAGAGTGGCGTCGTGAACATGTCCTTGAGAGGGTAGAACCCTTGCCCATTCCCGCTAGTGCCATGGATCAATATGAGCGGAATCGCATCATGATCATCGGTATCCACAATCTTGATGATTGTCTCCCCACTACGATGGAAGTTCTTCCAATCGAAACCTCCGGTCTGTGGGCGCAAATTCTTGCGCGTCATGTCTTGCGCGGGGCTCGCGCTAGACAAGTTCTTCTCCTCCGTCCTCGTGCGTATGTCGTTCAAGGAGACGTCTGCTAAGAGCTGCATTTGGGTAATCTCCAAGAAGGGACGCAGGGCGGCGGATAGTCTTGCAGCAGATAGGGAATCAAGCCCGTACGAGGTCAATGGAACGGCCGGGGAAAAGTTGTCCGGCGATATGTCCAACTCGTGCATCACGAGATGATCGAGCGTCAACTCGTTGATCTCTGCACCCTCTGATGGCTCGTCAGGCGTAAGCAGGTGCTCGAACACCGGTGATCTACCGAGCCGGCCAGCCACACGATTCCAATGGAAGTCGGGGACGTACAGACCGAAAGGCCCGTCGGCGAGTCTGCGAATGCCGTCTTCAATACAATTGCAGAGTTCTATGAACCTTGTGAGTGACGATCATCATCGCAACTTGGGGTGCGAGACCGACCTCGCGCCGTGAATCCCCAATCTGAAAGGTGCCTGAGATGAGATGCATTACGAGGGTCCGCAATGGTACTATCAATGATCATAGGAGCAACCTGCAGGTGTAACTCAGAAAGCGGTCGGGGCATGATCATATAACCTACGAACCATGGCGAATGCATTTGGATATGGCTCAACAAGCCCCTCCAGAGCAACATTGGCGGCAGCGTAGTTCGTCTATCAAAATATGTCAACAGAACTTGTCTGAGCAGCTTATGGCAACTCACCTGGCCCGCACTTCCGAAAAATCCAGATACCGACGTGAAGGCGACGAACCAGTCCAAAGAGTCAATCGGAAGAGCCTCCGAAAGTACCCTGAAAGCCTCTATCTTCGACTCGTACACCGCGTCGAAGGACTCTTGCGTTTGATGGGCAAATGTACGGTCCCTCAGAACCGCTGTCAACAACATACAACCCGAAATTGGGTACGCGCAACTCTGCACTAGAGATGTCATTTCAGGGAGCGATACGGCGTCAACGGCATGGAGCTTGAGGTCTAGATCACTCAGAGACTCCATATAAGCGAGCGCTCGCAGAGAGAGCGAATCATCGCGCTTGCGCAGGCCATCGCGACCAGACCGAGATGTCATGACAATGTGTCGTGCACCATGCTAATCCACAGCTCAGTGCATCTGAAAATGCAGTGTTCGCGACGCGGAGACTCACCTCATACATCCACAGCGCTATTTGGAACCCCACACTGCCGATTCCGCCTACAAGGAGGTATGCTTTCTCATGACAAAATAGGTTGCCGACACTTGGTACCATCTCGCCCAAAGTTGGAGGGTGGGGCACGAGCGAGAGAGGGGCAGAAAGCCGATGGCGTATATTGCGTAACGAGGGAGTGCTAGATGAGAGGCGTAGAGCGTCTCCAATGTTCCAGGGCTCTCGTTCAAGATAGCTCATGAGTCCAGTCGTCGGATGATCCCAGAGAAACATCTTTCCGTTCGCGTCCAAGGCCCCGGCTAGAATATCTATGTCGGCGGGACTATTGTAGCCGCTTAAAATGAAGCTAGCACCAGTGCCAGTGTAAACGCTCAAGTCGTATATGGATACCGTGCTGGCTATGGCGGTGACATCAAGACACAGGGCATGCAGTATTTTCACAAGGTCGCGACCGAGGTTGCGATCTGCATGAGTGACGATGATCCGTCGTCTCCGTAGTCTTTCAGGGTGTATGATCGCACTGATGCCCATGGAGATAGCGATGATAGCGATGGCGGTCAGCGGCGGAGCGCTCTCACTATATTCGGGGTCGGAAGGTAAAGGCGAGAGCGAATCCGGGTGAGACATGATGAAGTTGGCAATCGGTCCTCCGGTGATGCCCATTACGGCATCGTTAGACTCCGCGGTATGCCCCAGAAAGATGAACAGAGAATCGGAGCACTGACGGAAGCCAGATACTTTGATCGAGACACGGACGTCCTTGCTCGATGTGGGGGGTGACGATGTATGGCATACGCCGCCGTCTCCGAGTATCCATGGTTTCTCTGGACAGAAGGGTACGCGAGAGCTGGGTGGTGAAAGACTTCGAAGCCTAGGTACGCAGACCTTGCCTTCGGGGCTCACGAGGATTTCATCCTCTGCATCATTCCACGAAGACAGTTCTCGGGCGATGCCAACATGATCGCTCTTCGACCAGAAGCGATCAAACACCGCCAGCTTGACCCGCCATGCTGGATATTCGCGCCTAATGGACCTTGTGAAGCCTCGTGCGGCCTGTCCATCGATGCCTTCCTCCGCCGTGAACCATGCTGCAATGTCGGAGAGCGGGTCGAGTTCAGCGATTCGGCGTTGTAGATCTATCTCGCGTCCTTGTTGATACGGAAAGTGACGGAACGAGGCACTGTCCGCAGGCGTGGTAACTTGGCATGAGACGTCCGTGGGAGATGTTCTAGTCACCGTTTTTTCCGTGGTTTCGTATGCCAGGGTGTGTCTTTTCTCGATAGTCGCGTTCGCTGAGGGGTCGCCATGGCGAGCTACCTCAAGTCCGGCAATACTTAGCAGTTTTGTGCCTTCAGGACCCGACAGAACGCAGTCATATACCATCGTCGCTATACGCCATCGTCAGCATGATGGGTAACTCGATCAGGGAAAGCACGTCGCACTCGGTGTCCATGATCGTTGGATGATATGCACGTATATCAACTCCGGTGAGGAGCAGCTGAGATAAGCGTCGTGTATGATCACAGATTTGACCTTGGATGGAAGATAGTAGACTCTCTTGTCCGTACAACCGGTGAGTCGAGGATGAACGGTCGCGTGAATGGCAGCGTCTAGAATGGCCGGATGCAATACGTATCGTGGGGATCTATTCGACGATTATTGCACTGGAGAAACCGAATGAAACGCAACACATACTCTCTCAGCTCGGCATCCATGCCACGTACGCCTATCAACGCTTCATCCCGTATCCCGTCAGATCCCTGGCGTATGGAGACAATTCGCTGGTACTGATGCCCATACCCGGCAAAATGTGCCATGGTCGGGTAGAACACTGATCTGCGGTGTCAATCTTGAGTAGCAAGAATGCACGAGGATAACGTACTCGTCGCGTCCACGGCTTTACTGCGACTCCGAACGGCTTCCAGGTCGACCGAAGCCGGTGCACGTTCCTCCTCCGAGACATCTAAGGTGAGAAAACCTGTCGCATGTAACCGGTCGAACTGTTGTCCGTTATCCTTGTCAGCGCGACCGCGACTACGGGAAACAAGTTCGCGTCACCTTCGGCGGCCACGAAAGGGATTCAGAGCTTGAAGACGATCTGACTGTCCATCGATTCCCGACAAGAGTCACATCAATGGGGACCGGACGCGGCGAAGACAGAGCGATTATGGACAGGAAATCGACGTCCCAGATTTTCCGGGCGCCGAACTCGAGAGCCTTATTTCCCCATATGTAGTGAGCTACGTGCCAATGAGTCACAACACAGACTGACCATTTCAAGGTAACCCGCAGCAGGCATGATAGGCTCTCCCTTGATGATATGCTGCGCGAGATCCGGGTGGGTAAGACCATTAACACGCAACTGTGGATAATTCAGCGGCCCTCGTCTTCGCTGCAGATACCGCGAGGTCTCATGTGAGGGTGTGTAATAAGCAATCTGCTTCGGAGCTAGGGGATAAGGTGGTAGACTTCTAGATGGCTTGATGTTGGGTCCAACGAGCCTTGCATAGTCAATGGAGTTGCAGCCAGCAACGGCCAACTTGCCGAGTGCGGTGAGCATCGTATGAACTTCAACCTCAGCTTCTTGCTTCTTAGGGTTTGCTCGACGCATAGGGCACACGACGAGGCTCTTCTTCCCGCCAATTTCGGACAGGTAACCGGATAGTACCGGATGCGGACCTAACTCCACAAACATCACCTCCCCTTTCTCTTCGATAACGGTAGAAATCGCGTCTCGAAATCTAACAGGCCCACGAGTGTTCGCCCAGAAGTAGTCGGCATCCAACTTGGATTGCAAAAGGCCGCCAGACTCGCAGGAGAAGACCGGTATGGACGAGTCATGTAAAGCATGACCCGATAATGCGTCGCTGACTAGCCTTGTATAGTCCTTCTGTACAAGTTTCATCATAGATGAATGGACCGGTACCCGCGTTCGCAGTGTCCTCGCGAAAATACCAGCAGCCGACGCGATCTCTACAGCCCGCTCGACGTGCGACCTGATTCCGGAGAGTGTAATGGCTTTGTCAGCGTTGTAGCACGCTATTTCCAGGCAGCCTGGACCCAAATCGACTGCAACGTCTTGGATGATACGTTCTGCCTCCTGTACGTTGCAGCTCAAAGCAGCCATGGTTCCTTGACAGGCCTCGAGACTGCTGAGAGACCGACCGCGAGCAATGGACAGCTGGATCGCAGCCGCCTTGGATCCGGCACCCGACGCGTATAGCACTGCCGTTTCTCCCGCGGAATGTCCAACGACAGCATCAGGCTTGATGCCAAGGTCAACCAGGGTATCAAAGAGGGCAAGTTGGACGATGGTCAATGCTGGCAAGGTGAGTGCGATGGGCCATGTCTCGTCAAGACTCTCGGCCGTCCGGACATCGTCGAAAAGGCCGTAGCAGCTGATCAACGAGACGCCTGTGATCTTTTGGTAGATGTCATCGCATTCTAAGACGCTTTCACGGAACACCTGGCAAGTCCGAAAGAGCTGTCGCCCCACTGTCGAGCGCATTCAATATGGACACTGCAAAGATAAGAGAACCTATGCCGCTTACTGTCGATATGCTGTGGTCCCTGTCCTGAGAACACAAATACAATAGGGTGTTTGGTTTTCGTTGCGAGCGCCGGATCGCTGAAGCGTATGTCCTTCCCAGCATCAACTACTGCGAACGATCGCCAGGTCATCGATCTCGCACGTCGCCCATATGCTAACGCCAGCGAGGGAACTTCTGTTTGATGTATGTCCTTGTCGCATATTGTGTTTATAATATCTGCGGTTGATCGTGGAGATAGTCCGCCTACCACCAGTAGATGGGTGGATGGCACCATTTCTGCTGTCCAGAAAGGAGATCCCTTCCGCGAATAACGTTCCAGAGGGCTTGGAGGGCTTTCGACGACACAATGACCGTTAGCTCCACCAATTCCGGAACTTGTCATAGCAACCAGCGAACGTCCAGATGAAGAGCGACAGGGAAGCGGTGTGAGCTTAGTGGGCGCTCGGAGACGATACTGCTCCCACTTGATCGCAGGGTTTGGTGTATTAAGGTTAATTGTGGGTGGTATGAGCCCTGTTTCAAAAATTCCGCAGACCTTGACAAGTGACGCGAGGAACGCAGCTATCTCTAAGTGACTACAATACCGTGCGTCAGCATTTCTACAATGTTTCACTGACAGCAATATTTCTCACCCGATGTTCCCCTTCACACTTCCTATGAGCAGATCGTCGTCCCTTTTGAAAGCCGAACCAATCCAGTTCGCTTCGGTCGGGTCCCCACGAGCGGTACCAGTGGCATGAAGCTCTATGAAGTCAACTTCGTCGGGCCTTCGTGAGGCCTCCCTGAAAGCGCGAACCATCGCTTCCTCCTGTGCGGACGCCACAGGCGCGTTCACGGGTGCTAATGCTCCAGACGAGTTGACACCTGTACCCAGGATCTGTAATAAATGCGTCAATGTTGCCGCATGGTCCAGAATGACAAGAACTTACTGTTCCGTATATATGATCACCGTCCTGTATAGCCTGTCCTATCGGCTTCAAAACAACCACAACGGCTCCCTCTCCACGAGAAAAACTGCGTATATGAGCACAATGTATCCCGTGCAGGTGTGTACACTCGGCTCACCCATCTGCAGAAGAGTCGAAGGGCTTGCATCTACCGTCGGCAGAGAGGATACCACCCTGGGTGTAATTGAGCCAATCCACAAATCTGATCCGGATGTTAATGTGATACATGCTACTCGTGTATATGAACCTGACCTCGAATTAATTTGAGCGCCTCCGACGATAGCAGCTTTGCATTCCCCTTGCTTCAGAGCTTGAACCGCGAGGTGTGTAGCGACGAGGCTAGAGCTACATGCCTGCATACGGATGGATGAATGGAAAGACATTCGTTGTATATGATAGGTAATGTACCGTATCTACGGGAATTGACGGTCCGCGTAAATCCAAATGGTAGCTTATACGGTTTGCTATCATTGCCGGCAGGCATGCAAAGGAACCTTGCGCTTCTGACTCATCCTGAGGATATATTAACAGAAGTCCTTATTCAAGGTTTCGGAGGGTTCACTGACCTGACCGGATATCGTGTGGATATCGTGGGAGATCCCGGACATATAACATCCCACATTCTGACCACGGTAATCGATCCCAGAGTCTACTAGGCTTAGAAATGACTGACATATATAGAAGTCATCAGTACACTGTCATGAGATAATCCCTCAATAATCACTAACCAGTTCCAACAATTTACGGGTGCTCAATGCCATGGCGCGGGCATCCTTGGTGGTCAAGCCGAACTCCATATAATCGAACCAGTCCAGATGCTTAACAAACGTTCCATAACGAGGGAGTACGTGGCCTATACTACGACCTTGTAGGCTGTAAGGAGTGATGAGCGTAGTTCATTGCCCGGAAATGTTTACTTACGACTGTATATCGAAGCGATCATGGGGGATCGTCTCATACGACTCCCCGCCGTTGAGTAGAAAGGATATGAAGGAAGAATAGTCGAAGTTGGTGTTCTTGCACGTTCCACTCGGTAGCTCCACGGCGATCCCGACCTATCTGGGTAGTCAGGAACATTCCGACGTAGCCTTAGTAGACGCTGCGTACGATAGCAATACCGGTCATGGGATATATGCCGTAGTATCGCAGTAAAAGTGCAGGATGGTTGGCAATTATTAGTGGCCTTGGATCGTCTTTTATAGCGAAAGTGAAGACCCTCAAAACTGAACAAAAGCCCCGGGCGGAGCAATATGATGATGCCGTGGAATAGAATGCGGCTCAATCACGTCGAGACTTAATCCGGGTGTCCAGCAAGATGTCTGAGGAATAGCGAAGACTGATGGTTCATTGGTCAGGCATTGTATCGCGATGGTTGTGCCATCGTGGCGTGCGAAGCATACTGATATACCCCCAACAGAGTTCCCGAGGAAACGGCTGATATGGTCCACTCTATTTGTTGAAAATAGGGCTCTCCGGCTCACACGCCGCACATGCTGTTAGATAGAATGATTGATAGAAGAAGCTAGCCTGCGCATGTCTACGGGTTAAAGCCATCATGATGACTTCACATGCGTGGAAGAATGTCTGGCTTATTGTGGCAAGCCCGGACTCTCCGGAAGGAAGGTAAACGACCACTGGAACAGCCATCTGTGAACACACTTGTCGAATTTAGATAAGATTCTTGTGGGCATGTTTGTTCCCATATACATTTCTGTTCCCCTATACACACCGGCGGCCGTACCTCGAGAAATCACTCCCGGGCATGATGAGCCCGTGATTCTTCCGTGCATATACACGATGTAAAATGCAATTCTCCCATAAGACACTGTCAAATAATTTTCTCTCCCCGACAATAACTCGTATACTGCTAACTGGGATCATTCCAATACCATTTCGAATGTATATAAATGGTACACTACGCAGAGTTCCACGCTCGTACTGGCTTTAAAGCGGAGTACGAAAAAGATGTCGCTCCAGACAGTTCACCGAGGAACTAATGTTCATTCCGATGTGCAAACTTGAAAACAGGAGATGCATCACGTACATGCTCCGCCGCATCTTCGAGATCGGGGATCAAGGCTCTCTGAGAAGCGATGTCGTGCCTTTTACATGATCCGTCTGCGTCATATTGAGCACCGACTCCTGGACTGAGTTCTTCCGCCCAAAAACGTCATCCTGCGTTACCGTGAACTCTTGCTCTCGCGTGATGCGCACATGCATAGGAATCGAGTTCTTCTGGATGCTGTCAGGATCCCCGGCTGAGTTACCACCTGTGAAGCGGCTGAACGCTTTCCCCAGCCCCACACGGAGGGTGATGAGACTGAAAGAGATACCCGTCGTTGGTGATGCCTGCGTATCAAATGTCAAGGCGCTAACTCAGAGACCCTAACTCAGAGACGAGCTCTCGATAAGCTGGGAACTCACGATTGCAAGGATGGTAAAGTGAACGGTATGACGAGAAAGAAGCGTGATCATTGTGGCGGCGTTGACGAGGCTAAAGAGAGAAAGAGTTAGATGATCGATTGTCGCAAGATCCGTGCGACCGTAGAGAGTACCAGTAAATTCCAGCACTTTCAACCGTGATCATTATGATGGACTGTATATGACCAGGAATAAGTAGTAGTATATCTCCATAAAAATAGCCGTTACCGATAGGCTTCCCACTCCAGCACCTGCGTTGGAAAATGCTTTGTCTCGGCGCGAAATACGGTATGCTATGAGAACTAGACGTAAGGTTGCCTTGAGTATCTTATTAGCTTGCAAGTGGAAAGATGGAGTCGCACCAACTGCAAACAAGTTCGTTCTTGATGAAACACAGTCTTTAGAAATTACGGGGCACGCTTATTCGTTATAGAATGCATCACGTACGACAGACTGAGCGTGAAACAAGAGGTAATCCACCTCAATATAGGCGCACATGTCAGCAGAGTAATAAAAGGCACATGTGATTAACGCGCACTTTGCAAGTGTCAGGTCCCAGAGATCAACGTACGGGGGTGCACGCGCGAAGCCAACACACAATGCAACACCCGTAACTAAACCATGTGTCAGCATACACATGGCGTACATGTTGCAAGAGCGAGCATCCTACCAACGGTACCAATCTCAGTGAGCGCAGGGAGAACAATAACCATCCAGTTGTTGTTCCAAATGACATATAGACGGTAAAGCTGTGGAGAATAGGTCAGCTTCCGAATGTTTACACCACTACCCATCGTTACTAACGAGCAAAGAATCCAATACTGGGTGAACATCAGTGAGGACTCGTAGTAACCAATCGCAAATTTCGTACCAATCATTTCCGAAACAAAGAAAACAATCCGAACTACATTTCTAGGATCCCGCAGCAATGCGTAAAAGAGATCCGGACCATCTTTGTCGGGCTGGTGAACAACGAATGCCTGCCATAGCCTTGCTTGATCGAGAATCCAGTGCTGTAAATTGTTTGCGCGATATCAGACTGAGGCCATGGTGGCGCACATAAAGTCCTTACGGCGGTTACAAAGAAAAACAAAACAATCCCGCCTAGCAGTAGGATGCTATTGATTGACGAACGGCGGCCTCGTGCTACCGCTTTTCCATGAATCAACAGGACGTATAGCGTGAACGGGAATAGAACAATGTACACCCCTAATAAGTGCCGATTAGATTTGTTTTGTAGTGGCTGATTGCACATACCGAACACTATAGTTTCAACTTGCGCCCCTATAAGTTCCGCCTGAGACAACGTGTATGGCATCTGGAAGGAGAGATCGATATGAGAGTGAACACCGACAAGAAGATGTATCTTTGTTATATCTAGGAGTCGCCTTTTCGCTTCAGGGGTGTTTCTCAACCTGATCAGCATGCCCATCCATCATGGTTACGCGCGTGTTCTTTAATCAGAGAGGTCATGAGAATGCTGGACTGCATCGATCTCGCTGCTTCTCCTGAGATAAGGGCAATGAATATACCTACTATGATGAAACGTTCTCATCCGATGGCATAACAGTCAAATACCTCGGAGAAACACATGACACAAACACATACATATGAGTGCGGAAAACTATTCTTGATTGTTGTACCGCTGAGTATGGCATGCTGTTTACTTCGATTTCTAGTGATGGACTAGAATAACTCGGGGTGTGAATTAGTTCCACGATGTCTAGACTCACCGGCCTCTTCTTGCATCATCCCCTAGCTCTCAACCTTGGCACTTCAGTTGCATCGCGAAGGAAGCATAGTGGACATTCAATGTGCTTCGTGATGCGCTCATTTGCTCTGAGTCGCCAGTCGGAAGTTGTAGGCCATCGCCGCCGACTGTAGTAGAAACCATGTCATCGTGGCGTGAGATGATGTGCAGCCGCGATGGGGAACGCTGTCGCCAAGCCGCTCCTCCGTGCGCTGAACGTTCCCGAAGATCAAACAGGGAAATAGAATGCTGATAATGACTCACACCACGCGACTGCGATTCACACCAGAAGTTCCCAACCAATCTGAATCACCGACGCACTGCCCGCCGGTGATCATGGATCATGGATCAGGTCAGAAATAGTAGTGCTCCTCGACAATTCCGACCATCTATGTCAATGACGCGTGACAACAGCTCCTTGTCTCGCTGTAAGGAAGTGATGAGATGATATCGCCTGTCCATGCAGGGGAATGCAAGTTTCGGTAAGGAACATTCAACGCGGACGCGAAAGTTCGCTTCGGGCTTTTGTCATGACGCGAGCATCAGATACTCCCGAAGTATGCGATTCTATACACGCCATGAACCCTTCTCTCGGGAGACCAGAAACCGTGTAGCCCCCAATAACCCCGACGCCCCAAAAAACATCATCTACATCCGCATGAACGTCAAGTCAGTCGACGTGACAGTCTTACTCACTGCAGAGAATAAGGCCGGTCTGAACCATTTGTTTCCGGCAACCAGAGCACCATCGATAGGTGTGCCTGCCAGGGTCCCGAAGGAAGTGTATCCAAATGTGAGAGCCATCCGGAGTCTGCATGACTGGGTCAGTGAAATTCACCTTAGCTTTCTTAGAGACAATCATACCCTAGCTCCGATGGACGCCGTGACAGAGTGGCCGGAACGGGTCCCAATAGAGCAAAGACTGCGTAGACCATTACAACGAGCCAGTAGCTCATATGTGCAGATACGCACATGCTCCAGATGATAGCCCAAATAGAACGGAAACGATGATAGCCGTCTCCGCGGTCTTCACATTCAGCATAATCAATGTCAGTGCGCCGCCTAAGAGACACGAGGGTGTTATAACGTTGAGCACCCCAAACCGGTCAGCTAATATGCCGGAGATGATACGTCCTGGGATGGATACACCATTTAAGATAGCGATCTAGCACAGTATGAGAACATTTTGCCACGCGTGCGCGAGGCGAAACCTACCGTATAGAATGCCAGGTCTTTGCTAACACCATGCAAGATTTCAGTAGCTTGTAGATAGAAATCTGCGCCGGTCAGCAATCGCAGTGACCAATGGGAGTGCAACGGCACTTACATGGGAAGTATACTCCCATCAGACCTAGAAGAAGGCTGTCAACGTATTAGCCGCTGCAATAGACATTGTATTGCTAGGGAACTCACCCCGTGATTCCCAGAATGAATGGTCGATCGCAAATAACCTCTCCCAAAGCCACCTTATCGTCAAAGTCGCGCGGATGAGCAGGCCCGGAACTCATCAAGGTATTTGCAGCAAGTAGCATCCCGAGTATGATGAAGGCGGAAGTGCGCACACCCCACGCAAATCCAACCTGACCGTTCATCAGTCGGTTCAGCAAGATTGAAAAGACGATTGAACCCGTGGATGTGCCTGCTGTCGATGTCAGTCTCGTGGTATTGGTGATACTGATGCATGCTAACCCGTCATGACGGTTCCCATTGCCAGCGCGCGGTGAGATTTCCAGTGATGTGCTTGGACGGTGAGTGCAGGCATATAAATAAGCCCGGCGCTACAAAGCATGTGAGCGTACAGCTTGAGACAAGATAAACGAACTCACCCGATTCCCATACCTACTCCCTGCGATAAAATAACTTGATAGTAGCTATGCGGGCTCGCAAGTGATAACATGAACGCTCTGAAAACAGTATCACCGAAATGAATCACATCATTTGTCGTTGAGCTCACGATATGATGTAGAGTACCGAGCCCGCGAAAACGACCTGTTTGAAGTAACCTCGCTCTAAAAGGCGCCCTGCAGGAAGCCCCATTGCGACGAGAAAGAATAGCTGCAGTGAGCCTATCCAGCTAATATCGGATGACGTCGATAATGCTGAGCGTTGATAGAAGTCTTGGTACACTCCGAAAGCATTAGCATAGCCAAACGTTGCGAACAAGGCACACCATCTAGACAACCAGTGATATCAGCTCTTATGCTGAAACGAAGGCTAGCGCGCATTGACGTACCCACCAATCAAGGTGCACAAAGCTTTGAATCGGACGCTTCGAGGTAACTTGGGCTCGTCTGCTACCGCCATTTCGATATTAGCCCCAGAAACATCTTGCTCCGCCTTCTCAGGCATAGCTGCGAGTTTGTTCTTGGTATTGTGTGTTGTATGTTGCGTCTGACGGGTAGCAAAGCACGGACAGGCAGTGCTTGGGGAGAGTATGCAACTTAGCGAGGCTAGTGTCCAGTGTGATTACCCGCCAGAGTCTGCATGGTGAGCAGTCCGATGCGATGAGATCCCATATGTCCGTCCAGACTCAGTTGATTCAGTTGATGTGGATATGAATAGACCCAGGCATCGGTTGCACTTGGCATGAGGGAGTATCCGATGCTCGCGTCATGACAAAAGCCCGAAGCGAACTTTCGCGTCCGCGTTGAATGTTCCTTACCGAAACTTGCATTCCCCTGCATGGACAGGCGATATCATCTCATCGCTTCCTTACAGCGAGACAAGGAGCTGTTGTCACATGTCATTGACATAGATGGTCGGAATTTGCCGAGGAGCACTACCATTTCTGACCTGATCCATGATCGATGATCACCGGCGGGTAGGTAGGTAGGTAGGTATATTTCCGGCGCGGTCCCAATAGCGGAACAACCGGTTGCCGCACCGCACGTCAATACGCACGGCTTGGCGCACACAGTGCATCCACGGCCCCCGTGAGCTGTTATACAGCCGACACGCCGCTTCAGCACCGGGTGCGTCGGTGATTCAGATTGGTTGGGAACTTCTGGTGTGAATGGCAGTCGCGTGGTGTGAGTCATTATGAGCGCTTCAACGCAATTGAACGGGATCTATTCAAGTTTGGTCGGACCCTTCGGTGCAAGTATACGATAGTAAATATAACCTACATTCCGCAGGCAACGCCGTATGACAAAGCGTGTCTTACTTACATCAATATGCCGATATTCCCGGAAATAGCTAATCTCTTCTGCATCATGCAGGAATGTGAAGCGCTGCAAAACCGGAAGTCAACCTCGCCGGCGCTCTCACTTCCATCAGGGTCCAGGCGGTTCGGGCACAGCCTGACATGAGGACAGCATTCTATTTCCCTGTTTGATCTGCTTGCGCCGTGCAGGTCGAGTATCTATAGTCGATGGCAGGAAGGTCACAAAGAAGTGAGTTGACTCGCCAGTATTCAAGTCCGCGGAGAGACCTAAGCGAGGCCTTATCCCCCAAAGATGCCCCCTCTTGTCTCCCTACCGCAAGCGCATGCGCTCACTTCGAACACGTTCAGGATCCCCCCGCTCGATGGCTCTCTTACCGTGCCGGAAATCTTTGACTGGCACCTCGATCACAACCCGGATCATGTCCTATGGTACTACTCCGACGCGGATGCGGTGGATCATTGTGGAGTTATCACCATGAAGCACGGCGTATACGCCATCCACCGTGCAGCTCGTCTGTTCACGGCTCGTCTGACGCGGATGAACCTCCATCCTGCTACACATGACCCTCCGGTTATTGCTATTTTTGCTGCCACAGGTAAGCCAGTTGCCGCGACGGTGGATCTTGTCTAATTCGGCGTTGAATAGATACCATCACCTATTTTCATACGTGGCAAGGCCTCATACGTGCGGGGTATGCTGTCTGCCACATTTCTCATCGCAACTCGTCGGTGGCTCTGGCCCATATACTACAGAAAAGCAACGCGGACCATCTCTTGATATCCGGAGAACCAGGAATACAAGCTGTGGTCCGTGCGGCTCTCGAAGGCATGGCAGACAAGGAGAAGCAATGGGACAATTTCGTTTCGGACATGCCCATCTTCGCGGATATATTCAAGAATGACGAACCGGATTTGATGTCGAAACGCGATTTCAACCTCAATTCGAGAGCATACTACATCCACTCGTCGGGTAGGTTAGGCGATATCACGGATAAAACTTCGTACTTACTCCGCTTTTCGTAGGCACGACGGCGTTTCCGAAGCCGATCTCGTGGACTCACAAGGACTATCTGATTTTTGCGTATAGCATACGTGAGTGTCCAATTGAGGACCGCCACATCCCAATTCATTAATGTAATCATGGTTAGTTTTGTCCGAACATGATTTTTGTCACCAGGTCCTAGCGTGCCACTCTATCCCGATGTTTCATGGACTAGGTATATTGACTACTCTCTTTGCGGTAAGGGTTCTCGGGAACTCCGTATACGTTCATGGCTGACTTGCGTGTCATGGCTAGACGTGCTGCGGAATGACACTGTCCGCATTCAAACCCCAGTTCCCCGCTATCACCATGGCACCCGACTCTATATTTGAAAGCGCTATGCAGACAGGTTCGACATACATCTTCAGTGTTCCGCTGTTCATCGAGGTGGACATGACAGCGCTCTACTATCCTTTTTTAATCTAAACGGCCTCTGTGCAGATATGGTCGCGCGATCCTGTAAAGGTTGCCGCACTGAGCAAGATCAACGGCGTGGTGTGTTGTCAAATGCCTCGTTGATGACCGCGTTCCAATATCAGCTGTCAGCTCTACGGTGGAGGCCCACTGAACAAGGCCGTCGGTGATTTTCTGACAGACCACGGGGTGAACATCTACATTACCTACGGAGCCAGCGAGAATGGCATGAAGGCGCCTATTCTGCCCGGTGAGCGTCGCGGCAGATATGTCCATTGCAATCTACTAACGGTTCCATCAGTACCTCCCGGGAAAGACTGGGAGTACTTCCAGATCACCCGCACATATCATCCTGAGTTTGTACCGTACGGGGACGGTACGTACGAACTTATCATGGTGGTCAGTAGCAACATGACGCTCGTTCCCGCGATTTGCTGACCTTGTACAGAAATGTGAAACGCATTCACCACTGGTCTTCAACATGACCTGGAACGGCGCTCAAGCATATGCAACAAGCGACCTCCTCGTCCCGCATCCCACGAAGGAGGGTTATTGGAAGGTATATGGAAGGACCGACGATCAAATCATGCTGTCAACGGGCGAGAAGGTGAATGCCGGATTTTTGTCCCCGTCCTCTTTTTACTGATGAAATCATCTTTATAGACGAACCCGGGCCCGCTAGGTACAATACTCACCGTGTTCCACTCTGCACTGTGCTGATTCTTGTTCGATGTGTGCAGAGAGTATACTATGCCAAGATCCTCGCGTCCAGGCTGCTGTCATGTTCGGGCGCGGCCGGTTCCAAAACGGCGTGATCGTACAGCCCAAAGTAGATTACGTCTTCGATCCATCCGACGAAGCCAAATTAGCCGAGTTCCGAAACTCGATATGGTCTACTGTTGAACGCATGAACGAGTATGCGCCTCAACATTCTCGCCTGTTCAAAGAGGTAAGTTTTACAACACGTAGTAACGTACCGTATCCTGACTCATCCCCTTCCGTCCATAAAGATGATTTTGGTGGCATCGCCAACGAAGCCGTTCCAGTACACCGCCAAAGGGTCGACGCGTCGCCAAGCTATCCTCAAGGACTATGAGAGCGAGATAGAAGCCCTCTATCAGGCTGTGGCCGAAACGGCTCAGGAAGGCATAGACGCACCTAAGGATTGGGATATGTCTACTGTACTCGAGTTCGTTAGGAGGACTGTTCACGGTGTTATGAAGGCTCACGTGCGCGACGAAGATGACCTATTTGAATATGGATGTGATAGGTATGTATTGCTTTCGTATAGACAAGTAGCAGAAGCTCAACGCAACGTGTAGCTTGCAAGCGACTTGGATCCGGAACACTTTGGTGCGCGCGCTTCGCGATTCGGCCGTAGCGCCGCGTGCGATCCCAGCGGACTTGGTGTACATGTCCCCGACGATAGCCTCGCTGGCCAGATTCATCACCCAGAATGACCACCTGATCAATCGCGCCAATGATGAGGCGCAAAAAGCTGGCGACATGCTCGCACTGCTAGAGAAATACTGCGGTGATTTCCCTTCACGCCCAGGCCATGCAAAGTTATCGCCCGCGTTAGACAGACATGTGATCCTCGTCACTGGTACGACCGGTGGACTCGGTGCTAGCGTACTTGCGGAGTTGGTGTCGTTACCCAACGTCCGCAAGGTCTACGCGCTCAATCGACCTTCTTCGAAGGGTAAAGCAATAGAAGCACGCCAGAAGGTCGCTCTCGCAGCACGCGGATTAGACGAAGGCCTCGTTGACTCGGAGAAGGTCGTGCTCATCGAAGGCAACCTGGCAAGTCCTAGCTTAGGACTGGAGAGTGCATTGTTGGACGAGGTACGTCGGTTACATTCCCTGAAATCTTGCTCCTACTCATGATGCCACGGACTAGATCCGGAGCACTCTGACGACAATCATCCACATAGGTATGATCGTTACCCCTGTAGCAGATTCCGAATATTCTGACATGGTATGTAGCATACCGCGTGGACTTCAATTTGTCACTGGCCTCGTTCGAGCCTCAACTAGCCATCATCCGCTCCCTCATAGATTTCGCGATCTCTTCGCCGCGTCCGACACCGCCGTCGATCGTATTTACTAGCAGTGTCTCTGTCCTGCGAAGTACGTGACACTTAATTAGTTGATCGAAGTATATATTGACCAAGCACTCACAGATTTGAAGTTGACATCGCCAGCGAAGGAGGATGCCCTCAACGACCCGAAGGTCGCGATTGGGAACGGTTACTCGGAGTCCAAATGGATATCGGAGAGGATTCTGGCGAATGCTGCTGTCGCTGTTCCCTCCCTTCGAACCCTCTCCGTCCGAGTTGGACAGCTCAGCGGGACTAAGAGTGGTGCTTGGAACACGGCCGAATGGTTCCCCTCGCTCGTGGCGTCCGGACCGATCCTACGTCGACTTCCTGACCTAGACGCGGTGAGCACATTTTTCCATGCCATTAAATCTCAACCTGATGTACCCTGGAGCAGGAAGTGGCCTGGATACCCCTGGCAGCTGCGGCCCGTGCTCTGGTCGAGATGTCCCTGGCCGAGGACATGCAGGCATCTCCTGTCTTGCACCTGGCACATCCTCACCCAGTGCCTTGGACGTCTCTCCTTCTGTCGATATCCGAAGAACTCAACGTAGAGTTGGTCTCGTATTCCGACTGGTTGGCCGCGCTTGAGGAGAATTTTAAAGACAAAACCAAAACGGAAGTGCAACTCATGCGAGAGAATCCAGCATTGCGTCTACTCGCGTTCTTCAAGTCGGCCGGAAGAACGGTTGGACAAAATTCTGGTAAAGATCGTGGTAGGGAAGCGATGGGGCTCCCGATGATGGATATGTCCAGGGCGAAGGAAGTCGCACCGAGCTTGGGCAAGCTGCAGCCGCTTGGAACAGAGGACGTTCGACACTGGCTGGAGTATTGGAAAGACGTGGGCTTACTGCCCCGAAGCCCGGATGCTACGCATTAACTCCGTGAACCTGTACCTTGAGATATGTAGATGTACCAGTGAATGCAGTTTGGGATCAGTCGATTGCCATGCGCTAAGGTCTCACACGACCGGGCGCGCGGCTGGGAGATGGCGTGCATTACGTAAATCTACCTACATCTTGCTGTACGCACTGAGTGCGGGGGTCGGACGGCGGGTGGCATTTTTGGTGGACGAATTCATTAATGCGGATGCCAATCCCTTGAAGGTCAATGTAACTCGCGACGATGCTAGAAGCGGATGTATTTGCCAGTAATATGAGACAGCGAGGAGAAGTCACTCTTCGGAGTCTAGTCAAGGTTGGATGAGACACCATGAGTTGTGGTGGCGTGAGTACTGTTATCAAGCGCGTGGCATTGCGGCCATCGCCTTTGCTACGTACTGTATGGGCTTTCCTTGTTGCACTTGACTCTGTCGAAACAAGTCTTCCGCGAGATGTCAAGAAAACATTACAGAGTGGAAATTTACGATGGAGGTGCCGTTACGGTCTCGTTGCTCTCCCTCCATCCATCTTCAGGGGGATGGACGTAGTAGACACAAATGCCGGGCGCTATTCATCCAGATCTTGTGACGAAGGTGGATGGTGATATGCTACTAGGACACGTTTGAAGGAATCCCGGTATTTTTTCCGCCTTCATTATATCATCTTCCGCTGCTATCCCGTTCGTTAGACCGACGGTGGTCCCAAGTCCAGTGGACGGAGTACTTCGTGCGTTGTCGTGACGGGCACATAGAGTAGCCCATGGCCATAGACCATGTGTGCCACAGAGGATACGCACCGCTTAGGACAAAGACGGCTTATATGAACGATGGTTGACTTTGCGGCAACCCATCTCCTTATACTCCGCTCCTCGCCTGACCATCGCCGCACCCGTGACCTGACGTGAGTGAATATTTTTTTATCATTTTCTGCTCTTGTACTGACTCGATATCTTTCTTACCAAGGATGCGACACATTTCGGGAGCGCGGAATCCGTCGCGGCTTGTCGAGAAAGACATGTCATGTTGTCCCGGCCTTGACGGCGATGCCAAATGTGTTCGCCTAGAGGGGAGACCCATGGAGGACGTCGCGCGAAAGGTCACCACCTGCTCCAGGGTCATGGACGCGACATATTTGTACATCGATCTAAACTCGCCGACGGCCGACGTTCCCCGGTTTCAAATCTCGCTCCCGCACCTGCGGAAATTGTCGATCAGGTACCCCTCTGTCGATCCGGCGAAGCAGGTTCTGTCGTTTATGGCCCTCAGTTCCCTGGAGGTGCTCGAACTTTGTGATCGCTGGAGCGTCATTCTTCCGGAGCGACAAGACTCGTCGCCGCTGCTGTACTACCTGGCTCAGCCATCAGCCATCACCCCGAATCTTTCTGTAGCATTCTCTTCTCTCAACCACCTCTGCATGCAGGACATGCGCTTCTCTGAAGCTTCATTTTGGGCCTTCTTATCGCAGTGCACGGGTCTCAAACACCTCTGCTTGAGCGACTGTTCCATGCCTTACAATTATTCCGGAGCATTTTCTACCCTCCGGCCCGGCTGCCAGCCCTCGCGACCCTGCGGATTACCTATCGCAATACTTCCGATGCACAAAACCTACTAGCTTGTATCGACGCTCCCATGCTCCACACCCTCTCGCTTCGCGACCTTCAACGATATCGCTTTCGTAAATTGCGCTGCCGTTCTCAACGATTCCTCGGAACTTGTTACAGATTGGACTACGAGGGATCGTGCCGTTTCCTCCGGTCGTTCCTGGCCCTCGAACTGTTTAATATGCACGGCATCCCCAGCAGCCATCGCAGAATTTCCTGGTCCATTGCCCTGCCCTTCAGCATATCGTGCTCACCGATTGTACCCCTAAGATACAGGAGGGCTTGGTCCTGACCGTGTTTCCCAAGAGGGCTTTTGCGATATACCAGGACCCAGGGCGCTACCCCTCGCACGTTACGGAGCGCGTACTGCCCAGTCTCAAAGACGTCGATTGCTTCAGTGCAGGACTCATCGCCCCCCCCCCCTCTCTCTCTCACGTCAAAGCTACTTTTCGCTCAAGTTATCCTTGGGTTTTGGCATTTCGACCGTCGTGGCGGCCTAGGCTTCACCTCCACCTCTGGAGTCTGGACAGATACGCCGTCGTCGTCCCATCGATATCGCCGCCCTTCGGTTACTTAAACGTTGATGACCGCCGACGGCCTGCATATCCACGTTCTATGTAATTTCCGAGATTGGGAGCTGAGACCCGAACGGTGGGTCCCAGTAAATGTAATAATGGCGGAAACGCAGCCACGATCATGAACGTTTAACCGTATGTAAAAAAAAAGAACGTGAAAGGCGTTACCGTCGAGCCCACGTATCAACATCAAGCGAACTCGAAGTCGATGCGGGAGGGGGTGTCAACCTATCGAAGGGGTAAGTAGAGCCCACGATCCGCCCTTCTTTTGAACCTAATCTACGTTTGCATCCCACCCTCTCCTTCTTCCAAACAACCGCAGGATCGGCATGTCCCTCGCGTTTCGATACGCTTTCGTGAAAACCAGTAACTTAGGGCGCGCACTGCACACTGGCGCACACCCACGCGTGCGCGCGTGTCTGTTGATTCCTTAGGCCCGCGATAAACTTGACGACGATCATTCTTATTCCCTGTTTATTCTTAACCCCCCGAAACGCCCTTGATGCGATGATCACGCAGGACCGAACGCACCGTGACTTTGCTCTTCTTCGTTGATAAACGGGGGGAACCTAGGAGGCGGGTGGGCGGTCGAAGAGGCTCGAGGTTATGCGGGTGTTCCCCACGGCGAAGAAGCAACGATATGGAGATGCTTTGCATGACGATGGAAGGGACAGACGAAAAAAGACATAACACTCCGACGTAGAGGCAGAGAGAAAAAAAAAAACAGGTAGTGTATCGTGGTCGTATACATGAATACATAGCGAGAGAGAGACCGAGAGCGAGTAGGGGAAGGGAGGGGGTGGGGGAAGAACAAACAGCGTCTCTACTTACTCTCTCTCTCCTTACTGCGCGTCGGTGGGCGCGGTGGTGTACTGCGCGAGCACCTGCTCGACCCGCGGATCGACGTCTTTCAGCACCGCGACCGTCTCGTCCTATCAAATGAAAGGAAAGGAGAGGAGAGGGGGGGTGGGGGAGGAATCAGCACTCGCCCGAGGGGGGGAGGGAAGAAGGTTCATCACGTACCCACACCCTCCTCCTAAACGTCCTCTCCTCCTCGCTCCCTCCCTCGACCCACCCGCTCGCGCCCACCACCTCCCCGTTCGTCACGTACGCCCCGTTCAACCCCCCCTTCCCCTTCCCGTTCCGCTCTTTTGGGATCTCCGCGACGACGGGGAGGACGACGGCGCGCGCGCCGCAGTCGGCGGAGCGGGCGACGAGCGATTTGAAGAGCGGGAGGAGGTATTTGCCCGGGAAGGCGGACTCGGCTTCGCGGGTGAGCGAGGAGTGGCAGAAGCCGGGGTTGAGGGAGGCGGCGAGGATGGGTGCGGGTGCGGGTGCGGGCGAGGAGGAAGGAGTGGGGGCGGGGAGGCGGGCGGCGAGTTCGTGGATGAACGCCGTGACGAGTACTGTGATGGTATACCGACCGACGAACGACGCAGATGAGCGTATGAATGAAAAAACGGAGGGTTAAGAAGAAGTAAGAAGAGGGGGGAAGGGGAGAGGTAGGGCACGCACGTTTGGAGAGGGCGTAGCGCGCTTTCATGGCGCTCGGCGTGCAGTAGGATTCGTCGGACGCGCGCGCGAGCATGTTGGGCGCGCGGAGGAGGTCGGCGAGGGAGCCGGGCGGGACCTGGAAGTGCGCGTCGCTGGAGACGACGAAGATGCGCGCGGGCGAGTCCGGCGTCGCGGATCGCGCGAGCTTGGGCAGGGCGAGGACGGCCAACAGCGCCGGGGAGAGGTGGTTGACTTGTAACCTGCGAAAAAGAAAACGCCGCCCAGATGGGGTATTAGGGAAATATTAATAAGGATTGGGGGGGTGGGGGGTTATAGAAAGAGAGAGAGAGAAGGGGGGAGGGGGAGAGACGCACGTCGACTCCCATTTGTCGGGCGTTTGGACGTATTTTCGGGTGGCGAGCCCGGCGTTGGCGAGCAGCGTCGTGAGCTCGCCAGCGCCCTGCACGAGCGAGTCCGCGAACGCGCGCACGCTCGCGAACGAGCCCGCGTCCATCTCTCGCCAGTCCACGCTCGGCGCGTCCTCTCCCGTCGCAAACTCTGAACAAGATCAACAGATGAGAGATCAGAGAGAGAGAGAGAGAGGTGACGCACGTTTCTCGAGCTCGCGCATCCGGACGGGTTGGCGGCCGGTGAGGATCAGCCGGGTGGGCGAGAGCCGGGCGAGCAGGTGGGCGGCGGCGAGCCCGAGCCCGGACGTCGCGCCCGTGATGGCGATGGTCTGGCCGCGCGCGCTGTTCGGGGCGGGCTCGGGCACGGTGGCCCACTGTTCGCGGACGAAGCGGAGCGGGGTCATGCGTGACATGCTCTCGCTAAGGACGAGGAGGGGGGTGCCGGTGAAGAGCGCCTGCGTCCGCGGGTTCCATCGCGGCGAGGGAGAGGGACAGGAATGGCGGACGAGGCACGTGAGGGCGGACGCACCGGAGCGGAGGTCACGTGCGGCGGTGCTGATTCTTGGGCGGCGGAGGGCAGTCTCGCTGGCTGCTCGCCGCCACATCCTAGGGGCGGCAAGGAGGTCCGGCCTCCCCTCGTTTCTTTCGTATTGGACTCCGATTTCGTGAATTTCCGCAATGCCTCCATGGCTCGAACGACCCCCACTTTTCGTCAAACGACTGTCGGCCTTGCGCAAGGAGGAACTGCAGCGACTGGCCACCCACTTAGGGCTCGAAGAAGAAGGCACAGTGGCGGCCCTCAAAGCCAGGGCGAGGCAGAAGCTTCTAGCCGACATCAAGTTCTACATGGCGCACCCCGACTTCAAGGCCCTGTTCACGAGGCAAGAACTCGCGGAAATCATCGACAACGCGTCGAGCACTTCGAACTCCACCTTCGAAGGTATCGCACGAGAAGGGGAGGCGAGACCAGATGAAGGCTCTCACCACGAGGCGGATGAAGACAGTAGGGAGTCGGAACCCGATAGTACGGGCCATGAGCGGAGCCCGGACCAGGAGGACGAGGACGAGGAGGACGACCCACAACTCCCACCGCCGTCGGAGGACAGGGGTGAGTTGTTCTTCCCAGATTTCGAGGGCATAGGCCCAACCAGCACGCGCTTGCGACGGCCATAGGGCTGCCGGCACGTCACCCACCGAGGTCGCATATGCGTCCGAGGAATTTGGGGGGGGGCATATGCCCCCTTTCCCTTCCCGCCGTCCGTCGTATATACGACGAGGACCATATGGTCGAGGGGCATTGCCATAGGGCGCCCGGTCTCGGAATCCAGCCGTATGGCAATGGAACTGACGCTCACCCAGGCGGTTCGTCTCCCCCGACACCTCCCACGTCCCCAACGCCGTCTAGGCAGGATACCGTTAACTCCCAGGGACTCGAGGAAGAACCCCGTATGGGTCGCCAGTCAGGAGCCGAACCCGTGCAGGGTGGGCAGCCGGCGAGACGTCACCACCGTAAACGGAGACAGGACCGCTCGCGTCCGAGACACCGTCACTCCCATCGCACCTCCCTGGCTAGGAAGAGGAGGCGGCGCGATTCGTCCCCGGACCCGTTCGAGCAGGGTCATAGGCGGGGCGGAGAGGACTCGAACTCGCGCTCAGGGAGGCGCTTCAGCTCGCCATCGTCTTCGTCGAGCAGCCCCTCATCGAGATCTGAGACTTCGTCCGGGAGCTCGCGGACGCTCAGCCCCAATTCCGGCAGGTCACGAAGCATGTCCCCGCCCTCCTCACCCTCCCCCCGTGCGCGGAGAGCCGACTATCGCGACAGGCGCGCTTCGCACCGCGACCACAGGAGGGACCGCCATTCGAGGTCAGAGCACCGCATCCACCAGGTCCAAGAGTCGGCCAGAGGCCCGCGTCGCCCCCAACTCGTCAGAGGAAAGCAGGCCAAGACGGACTGCTACTCGATCCCCGATCCGATCAGGAAGAAATTCCAAGAAGGATGGACGACCCACATACCCTTAAACTACCTCACCGACAAGGCTGTAGCCGAATACGGCTGCAACACGTCGTCGCTCCTGACGGACATGTATGCGGTCGACCCGGCGAAGGGGCTGATCCAGGCGGAGAAAGTTCTCCCATCGGCGGGCGAACTGAAACTGACCTTCGGGGAGTGGTACCAGGCGTGGAAGCGCCTGCTCCAACTCATCAAGACCTACTTCCGCCGTGACTACGAGCGGTGGAGGAAACACTTCGATCGCATATGCCGCTCCGATGGGGCCACATCGGATAACTGGACGCTTTGGCTAGCTTACGACGCCGAAGTCCGCCGCAGGTGCCACCTCGAAGGCATAGACCCCGGCACCTTCCACAAGCATATCTGGAGGAAGGTAGAGCCGGCGTTCGTCAAGGCGCAGGTGATGGCTTCCCTGCAGCCCTTTCGGACCCAGAACGCAGCGCGGGGCACCGGCTCCAAACCAGACCAGCCACCAAAACACTCGGCGGGACGGTCCCAGACCTTCGCCCCGAAGCCGATCGACGCGAGATGTTTCTTCTGCGGCGGGAAAGGCCATAGAGCGGCGACGTGCAAGGCAGAAACTCTCGTCAACGGCCAACCAGTTATGCTCACCCGGGGAGAAGATCGCGCAGTCCGAGACGCCAAGGGCCGACACTACTGTTTCTACTTCAACATGGCCGGCGGATGCACGAAGAAGGACGCCGGACCGTGCCTTAAAGGAGACCACCGGTGCACCCTTTGCGGGGGCGCAAACCACGGAGCTCAGGCGTGCACCGTCGTGTGCTGATCCCTTTCCGATCATCACCCCATTCATCGCGTCCCGCTGGGACGAGGCGCTGCGCAACGCCGGCCTGCAGGACAGGTTTTCGGACGTGGTGTCGAACATCACGGCCGGGTTTGATATGGGCATCACTTCATCCTTAATAGATTCATACAACCCGCCTAATCATCGGTCTGCGCGGGAGAACCACGAGGCCATCGACGCGTATGTAGATAAGGAGAGAAAGGCCGGCTGCTACTCGGGCCCGTATTCGAAAGCGCAGCTCGAATCGCAGATAGGCTTCTTCAGGACGTCCCCGCTCGGAGCGGTCCCGAAAGCAGGCACGAGCGAAATGCGCATGATTCAAGACTTCTCATTCCCGCGCGATGACCGAACTCGATCGTCGGTCAATAGCGAGATAGACACGGATCAGTTCCAGTGCGACTGGGGCTCGTTCGCGGAGATGGCGTTGCTGGTCATGGAAGCACCGCCAGGCGCTCAAGTCGCCACGCTCGACGTCGACGCCGCGTTCCGCTGCATACCAATCCGCCCCGATCAGCAACGCCATTTCGTCGTACACTGGCGGGACCAATTCTGGATCGACCACAACGCCCCATTCGGCCCGGCTAGTTCGCCGGGCGTATGGGGCCGGGTGGCGGACTGCATGGCGGCGATTTATCTCGCCTGGGGAGTCGACGCTCTGAAAAAATGGGTTGACGACTTCGCATTTTTCCGGTATCCAGAGGGTCTCGATTCGGAAGGAAATCCCGGGTTCCGTTACGGCCTCGACGAGCTGATGGCGCTGGCGGAATGGCTCGGTTGGCCGTGGAAGCCGTCAAAGACTCACGATTTCGCGACAGTCTTCAAATACCTCGGATTCATATGGGACTTAGACAGGAAGCGGGTCTCAATTCCCGAGGAGAAGAAATCCCGATACTTGGCGAAACTCGAAGCCTGGAGGACAGGCGGCTCCTTCACGAGGAAAGAGGCCGAACAGGTCCTCGGAACTCTGGTTCACTGTAGCATGGCGGTGCCCGACGGCCGATCACGCCTGGTACACCTTTCGAGGTTCGCAAGCTCGTTTCCGCACGAGTCGTCCCCGTTTGCGAGGAGGAAACCCAACGCGCACGTCCTCGAAGACGTGGAATTCTGGAGGGCCCAGCTCCAGCGATCGGAGTGCGGCAGCACGCTGGCGGTGCCAACAAACACATCGTCCTGCGACCTATGGGTCGACGCCTCGACGTCCTTCGGGATAGGAGTCGTCGTGGACGGGACGTGGGACGCTTGGGAGCTGATTCTGGGCTGGAAAGTCGAAGGGCGCGACATAGGTTGGGGGGAGATGCTCGCAGTGGAATTCGGCCTAAAAATGGCCATCGCGAGAGGCATCTCGGATACTCGCCTGGTCATGAAGTCCGACAATCAAGGCGTCATTGGGGCTCTCGAGGCCGGGAAGTCGAGGAACACGGAGCAAAACCGCGTTCTCCAGAGGGTGGTCTCGCTTATGCGGGCGGCAAACATCTGGCTAGTCTCGCAGTACGTCCCCTCGAGCCTCAATAGAGCGGACGAACCCTCGAGAGGAGTCGCGCCGAAGGACTTACATCGGTCAGAGGTATCAATCAGGATTCCTAGTTGTCTTTTGGGTCTTGTTACAAGGGCCGATCCATGTATTTAGCATTTGTCCGAGACGCTACAGCTTCAAGAGGACTAGTAGATAAGAGAATGAGCAGAGGGTGTGGAGCTTACAAGAGGGGGCAGGAAGGCCAACCAGAGGTTATCGAGGACGCGGAATTGGCGACGCGTCAAGATCGGGACTCCTCTCATGTGCACCACGACGCCTCGGTCCTCGTCGACACAGCTCAAGCATCGATACCCTCTGACGACCTCTCGGAAAGCTCCAGAAGGCGACCACTTCGCTCTACCCAGCACAAAATCCCGACGGGCGCACCTACATAATCCGAACGGGATCAAGCTTTCCGGGGCAACGGAGGGTCATCTCGCCAGAGCGTTACGCCACGGATGGGCCCCATCAACGTTGAAGGGTTATAATGGTGCAGTGGGCCGTTTCATCAAATTCTGCAGAAGGGAGAAGGTCCACAGACAATTCTGGTTGCCAGCGGATGAGCTGGTCCTATGCGCGTTCGCGGCATCGAACGAAGGCCGCCAGGCTGGCAGCACGGCGAGGAACGCCATAGCCGGACTCAAGGCCTGGCATGCGGCACAGAACGCGGACTGGAAGGGCGGCAAACGGCTCAGATACGTCTTGAACGGGGTCGAGAACAGGCGACCACCGGTTTCTCGCCGACCACCCCGTCTACCAATCAACCGCAATATGCTCCGCATCCTGAGGGCGAATCTCGATCTGACCGACCCGGTCGACATCGCCGTTTTCGCAGCCGCGTGTGTGGCCTTCTGGGGCCAATGCCGTTTAGGGGAGCTCCTCCCCTCCTCGACGACGCGAGCGGCCACAGAGAGGTCGCCATGCCGCAGAAACCTTGCCCTTCCCTCCCCGGCCTCACCGTCCCACGTCATTCATCTCCCTTCGACCAAGGTCCACTACAGCCAAGGGGAGGATGTCGTTATCCTCCGCCAGCAAGGATCTTCGGACCCCATTAGGGCCCTGCGGCATCACCTATACTGGAACAACCCGAGCGACACCAACCACCTCTTCGCATATCGCACATCGTTCGGCACGCGCCCCCTCACTCGCCGGTTCTTCATGACAAGATGCAACGCGGTTTGGACCCAATCCGGACTCCCAAGACTCACGGGGCACTCATTCCGCATCGGCGGCACCACGGAACTGCTTCTGGCCGGCGTTCCGCCCGATGTGATTAAGAGGGCCGGGCGGTGGTCTTCCGACGCCTTCCTCCGCTATTGGCGACTGGTCGAGGGCATCTTGCCCGTTCACATGCAGCTCCTTCCGCTAGGGGACCTCCGAGGCAAGCCCCGAAGATCTCGACCGCAGTGTGGGGTCAGCCGGGCGCGCGCGCCCCGTCTGGGGGGCGGTCTGGGCGAGCCGTCGCGCTCGCACCCGGCTTACGCCCAAGCAAGAGCTTCACCCACACCACACGGTGACTCCCTCGACGCGCCCTAGCGCGCAACTGCAGGCCCGCAGCCCGCCCAAGAGCGGACGCACCGGAGCGGAGGTCACGTGCGGCGGTGCTGATTCTTGGGCGGCGGAGGGCAGTCTCGCTGGCTGCTCGCCGCCACATCCTAGGGGCGGCAAGGAGGTCCGGCCTCCCCTCGTTTCTTTCGTCCCACCCTCCTCTCCCTGGTGGAGCGGACCCGTCGAATCCATGTTAATTTAGCAGAGACATTTGTCTACGTACTACGGAATAGGTAGATACCAGAATCAGTGCTTCAGCAACCTAGGACAAGTTGAGAGAGTCGACCGAGTAGGTCGGGGGCGAGCCGTCGCGCTCGCACCCGGCTTACGCCCAAGCAAGAGCTTCACCCACACCACACGGTGACTCCCTCGACGCGCCCTAGCGCGCAACTGCAGGCCCGCAGCCCGCCCAAGACGCGGCTCGGGGGATGCCGCACGGCGGGTTTCTGCGAACGTACGGGGACCCCCGCGATCTCCTCGGGACTTTCTTGGATATCGCGTTCTGACTCTGCGAAACGTGCACCCATGGTTCTGATGTGATCGCTGGTAAGGAGCAGCAGTTCACAATACCAGCGTCCTCCGTCGTCCTGACCGGTGACAGAGTGACTGGTGCCGGTCAAAAGCCAGGCGCCTCCAACCTATCATACGCCGCACCCTGCCTTCATCATCGTCAGCTTCAACCCCAAGTACGCCCCGCCGACGATGACCACAGAACAACACGCGCTCCCCCCTCTCTCCCCGGCACCCCCGACGCCCGCGCCCGACGTGCTCATCGTAAGCCCCCATGCTGCCCCGCGAGTAGGCCGAACGCTGACAACGCCCCCGTCAGGCAGGCGCCGGCCCGGCCGGGCTCGTCCTCGCGCTCTCCCTGCTCAAACACGGGCTCTCCGTCCGGCTCATCGACAAGGACCCGACGCACCACGTCGGCCAGCGCGGCGCGGGCGTCATGGTGCGTCTGACATCCCCCCCCGCCCCCGCCTCCTTGGCCATCCGCTCACCCCGCTCACCGTGCTCCCGCAGCCCCGCTCGCTCGAGCTGTACAACACCCTCGGCGTCCTCCCCGACATCCTCGCCGCCTCGCACCCGCCGCTGCCCATGCAAGCCTTCACGATGCCCGGCGGGCGCGAGCCGCTCCGCCAGTGGGAGATGTCGCCCCGCGAGCACCCGACGCCCGGCACGCCCTGGGTGCGCACTCTCCCTTCCCTTCCCTTCCCCCCATCCCATCCTACCTCGTGCTCACTCGGCCCCTTTCGCAGCCGAACGCGGTCATGATCGGCCAGGACAAGACGGAGGCCATCCTCCGCGCGCACCTCGCCCAGCTCGGGTGCCGCGTCGAGCTCAACACGCGCCTCGCGTCCTTCGCGCAAGACGACGACGCCGTGCGCGCGACGCTCGCCAAGACCGGCGCCGACGGCACACACACCGAAGAGGTCGTGCGGGTCCCGTGGCTCGTCGGCGCCGACGGCGCGCGCAGTAAGCACCACTCCCAATAAATAAAAAAAAAGGTGGCGGAGTACCGAGTGTAGCTGACGAAATATGCGTGCGGCCGTTGTCGCGGCGCAGGCACGGTCCGCAAGGCGCTCAACCTGAGCTTCCTCGGCGAGACGCGCCAGGAGCGGTACGCGATCGCGGACGTGCACGTCCAAGGGCTCGACATGCACGTACGTCGCATCCCTCCTTCCACCCGCTCTCCCTCCTTATCTCAACCGCCCATATCAACAGCACATCCACGTCTTCGGCGGTGGCCCGCCCGGCACGTACGTCCCCCCGTTCTCCCCTATCCCCTATTCACTCTCCCCTCTTCCGTCGAAGGAAACAAGAGGAAAGAAGGGCTGACGCACGGACGGGGGTGTATAATACGTAACAGGATCCTGATCTGGCCCTCGGAGCGCAAAGACGGCGACCTGATGACGGTCTACGTCGCCGGCCCGGACGCGGACTACGAGCGCCTCGCCTCCTCGCCCGACTTTTTCCGGGACCACGTCAAGGCCAAGCTCGGCCGGGACGACGTCTCGCTCGGCGCCGTCACCTGGCTCACCGACTACCGCCCCAACGTGCGCATGGTCGACACCTTCCAATCCGGGCGCGTCTTCCTCGTCGGCGGTGAGCCCCCTTCCCCCTTCCCCCTTCCCCTCACAACACCCGAACCCCCGCGCTCGTACACTCATCCATTATCTCGCTACGACCAGACGCCGCGCACGCGCACAGCCTCATGGGCGGCCAAGGCCTCAACACCTCCATCCAAGACGCGTCCAACCTCGGCTGGAAACTCGCGCTCGTCGCCCGCCGCGCCGCGCCGCGCGCCCTCCTCGCCTCCTACACGTCCGAGCGCCTCCCCGTCGTCGCCGCCGTCCTCGACCTCACCTCCGCCCTCCAGGACAAGCTCTCGAGCGCGAAAGGCGAGGACGCCGGCGCGTGGAAGCGCGGGGACGGGCTCGGCCAGCTCGGCGTCAACTACCGCTGGAGCCCGTGGGTGTTCGACGAGCGGCTTCCCGAGGGCGCGGAAGAAGAAGAGGGCGCTGAAGGGGACGATAAAGGGAAGGGGGAGAGGAACCCGTACGGCCGCGCGGGCGACGAGGGCGCGCAGATGCTCCGCGCGGGCGACAGGGCGCCCGACGCGCCCGCGCTCGTCCCCGCGTCCGGCGCCGATACGGCACCGACGCGCCTGTTCGACCTGCTCAGCCCCACCGCGCACACCGTCCTCCTCTTCCTCGCCGGCTCGACCGACGCGCGCGCGGAGGCGGTCAGGAAACACCGGGTGCTCGCCCGCCCCGGGGTCGCCGTCGCCGTGTACGAGATCCTGCCCCCCTCCCCCTCCCCCTCCCCCCTCCCTTTCCTCCTCCTCCCCTTCCTCCCTTTCCTCCCCCTCCTCGTCGTCGGCCGGAGCCGCGTCGGGGGAGCATAAGCATATAACCCCGCTGCGCGACGCGGAGGGCCACGCGTACGCCAACTACGGCGTGGACAAGGACGCGTTCGGCGCCGTCGTCGTGCGCCCGGACGGGTACGTCGGCGCGGTGGCGACGAGCGTCGCGGGCCTGCAGCGGTACTTTGACAAGCTGATCGAGGTGCCGGAGGGATATACCGGGTTCACGGTATCCGACTGAGACAAAAGAGAAGAGACAAGAACCCCCCCCCCCCCCGCGAAAACCGAAACGATATCCTGCTGCTGTTACTGCTGTTCTACTGCTGCTAAAATGGACTTGGTGTAACTGCCCGAAGGCCGAATTGTAGATTATCCGAATTGTAGATTATCGGGGTTGTCTTTCTGGTTGGGTTAGTAAGATGTGTATGCATATGCGTGTTGCCGCGCACTCGATGCTTGCAGTCGGCTCCGATTAAGCTGCGCCGGCGGGCGAGAGGCTTCATCCCTCCCCCCCACCATGCGACTTTCTGAAGCTGGTGGCGTTCCAAGACGACGGTTATCAAGCGAATTTGCATGCCGAAGGAGCGAGAGCGACCAGCCCCAGGCTGTGCGTGCGAGCGAGCGCGAGTCTTCGCGACGAGACGCGGTTGCTGGCGCTGCTCCTATCGATGTTACCCGGCATAATCACTGGGACGCTCGGGAACAATTCAAGGGCAGAATGCGCCCGGTGGGATCTTTTGCGCTCATCGGGAGAGGGGCATGGGATGAAATCGTTGATATTCTATTGGTACGGACTACCGTCGCTACGGCCATACAAGGTCCGTGAGCATTGCCAAAACATTACATCGCGGAGAGTGAGAGTTACAACAACAACGACAAAAAGGAACGATATACCTACATATCCCAATAACAATATCAAGAAGGAGTCAACAACGAGCGACAAAGGAGGGGGGAGGGGAGAGGGGGGCATCCTCGCCAACCTCACCGCATATATACTACACCTCATTTTCACACGGCGGGCAGGGACGACCCGCCGCTCCAGGACGTGCTGTCCTTCTGCGGCGCGGGGTAGTCGTACTCGGTCTCCTTCGTGATCCGGAGCTGCATCGGGTACGTGCTGCCGTTCCCCGTCGTCACGCCCGGCCGGCTGGCCGTGCTGAGGAACGTCGGCGCTGACCCGCCGCCGGCCATGCCGAGCCCGACGCGGACGATGATGAGCCCGAAGGAGATGCCCTGCGTCAAGCGAACGATGAGTATGTCGCGCTCGAGAGGGGACGGGGAGAGAGCGGTGCGGGCTTACGGTCATCGGCGCGGACATGGCTACGGAGATGAACTGGACGTTGGACTGCGCCTCGTACGCCGTGAGCGTCATGAGGTTGAGACAGCTGGTGAGCTGGTCAGGGCGCGTTTTTTTGGGAAACGGGTGCGTGACGATGAATCTTACCTGACAAGCGCTGCACTCTCTACGAGAATTAGGAGAAGAGGCTACGAAACGAGGGTGTTAGTTGGATTTCGCTGAGCCGCGAAACAGAAGAAAAGGGGGCCTCACCGATAGAGTCGTCGACGTGTACGATTTCATGACGCGATCTCTCCTGATGATCCTCCACCCAATCAACGCAATGGCCAGGACGTTGGTACTGAACTTTCTTTTAGACGCGATATCGCAAGTCATGCAGCGAGTAGACGTACCCTAGGCTGAGAGAGAAGACGCTAGTTATCCAACTATAGGAAAGGTGGCGCTTGAGCTTCGGGCAATAAAACGGTCGTGGGAGCAAATGGCTCACTTTCCGGTGGTCGAAATGAACACGTCTTCTCCGGGTTGAACTTTGGAGAACGCGATGGATACGCCAATACCGCTCACTGTAGACTCGTGCGTGAGAGAAGCCCATCGCTGTCCGCGAAATGTCATACCGAACGTCCCCACGGTCGCCAACGCCGGTAGTATCGTAGGTAACCAGTTGTTGTTCCAGATAACATACACTCGGTATACCAGAACCGCGTCAAGAATCGTCGCCTGGACCGTGAAGATGATCGTCCTCGCTACGTTCCTTGCGTCCCATAGTTGCGCGTAGAAGAGGAGAGACCCGGGAAGGCCCTCAGCGCCCGGCGTTTCCACAAAACCGGACCATGCCCGGTCCGCGTCCAGACACCAATGCTGAGGCACAAGAATAAGCCTATGGAACGACACCGCAGCGATCCTTTGGAACTCACCGCTGTGGAAAGGATAAGTAAAAGGACAGTCGCTACCACCAATGCCCCTTTTACAATCGGGCTGCCCACAGACTGTCCGCTTGACCTGCGCCGTAGAAGCAGGAACAAGCTGATCCCCAGTATCGCGAGAGAAAGACCTGTGTCGGAAAACACCATTCAGCCCGATACGGATAACCAGGATCTACAAGGTTTGACAGTACCGTAGAGTACGCTCTCCGCGATAAAGCCTGCGAGCTCTGCTTGATCAATCCTGATTGAACTCATGGTGCCCCAGGGAACTAAGTCTCGAGTTTGGTCGGGAGGCGCTGATGTCTCCTTATAATACCCCACCCACACCTCACTAACCTTCGTGGCTGGGACATGTATCACGGTGCCCTATCAAGAAGCATCGGGTTTGCAGACGACAATCAGCCGGCGTCACCCACGCCCGGTTTGGCAATCATGCTTTGGAGTGCGTCCAGAGCTGAACGGTCAGCTGTCGCCCCTCGATCAGGACGAAGTCTGGTCGCGCTATCAGCGTCCCGGCATCCAACGAGCCTCCCACGGCCGATCATGCTTGAGAAGCCCCCGAACACTTGATGCCGCATCGCCCAACAGACCGTTTCCGCAAGTGCGGCGACTGTTTTTCTTATTCGCCCCTTCAATTCAACTGGAAGGGTGCCGAGATCAGATTCGGCTGCGTAGAACGAGCTGGCATGCCGTTGTGTTCGCCCTATGCCAACGGGTGGCTACGGGTGGACGCCGGGATGGTTGCCGACTGAAAGATGTGTTTCCCATTGAATGACGCTGAGAGGGTAGGTAGGTAGGTAGGTATATTTCCGGCGATTGTTGGGCGAACTTTTGATCGAGTGTTGATGTACGTTCCATTACTTGCGCGAACGTTGTGGCGTCCTGGCTCACGAAACGTCGTGATAGCACGTCGTCCTTTTCGCAGGCGACATAACAGGCACTGATAAGACAAGATCGAACAGTCGTCAATTTCGGCACTCTCCTGATCTTGAACGCGGTGGGTAATCCATGTCCATGTAAAGTCATGTCCACTATGAGCCAGTGTGGATATCCTTACGCGATGATCGCGTTTGAATCTAGTTTCCCACGCCTTGAAGTTTTGCGCGATCCCACTGAAAGGTCCATATAGATCCATTCTTACCACATCTACCGATGAAACGCGTCTTAGGCTCCCTTTGCATCATGTTAATTGCCAAGTAACACCGGGCATCGAGCAGCAATGTCGTTCTGGACCTGACCCAGGTTTTCTCGCCATCGAAGATCGGACGAGGCACACGCAGATGGTTGACCATGCGTGTCCAGGCTATATCCTCCGGGACAGGCGACAGATGCGGGATTATCCAGGCACCTCACGATTATTACGGGCATTCAAGGCACCAGAGGACCCAGTGTGGGACCCTCGCCTCTTTGCAGCTCCGCGCGCACACATACCGGGCATTATCGGACCTTCGTATTCATATGCACGGGTCTCGATCCGCAACCAATACAGCCCGTCTTGCGCGCGTATTCAGTAAGTACAGCTTCGAAGCCCTTCCATCATGTTAAACATAGACTTCGAAGTTTAGGGCGCCACCTGATTTCTCCGGTTCCCCTATCTGGGCATACTGTATTGGCAAATTCATCACCTCAACTATATGGCACCCACCGACGTGCGTGTCATCCATATTTAAATCGATGCGCGCCCGGACGTACGCCGAACGGCGCCCTGATCGCAGTCATGCTAGGGATTCGCAGAGGTCGACGTGGTGAATCTACTCGTCTGTCATAGTGATTGATCGTTCAACATTGATAGAGCCCATGGATGCCATAGACCTTGACAGGCATGGAATTTGTGAGGGAGCAGAAAGAGGAATCCTATATATACACACGAAGATCGCCCAAATAGCATGGGCAGTGAACCCAGTTCGCATCTTCTCTTGCTCTATCAACTTCGGCGGGGCACCCAGCGTCAGCTTCTCGGAGTGACTTGCGACATCCTATGCTCCAGGCTATCTCGCAGAATACGGTAGCATGATACTGCTATCTCCGACTGTACACGCCTGGACTGGTCAGCTCAGCGCGTTCAATTGACTTCATCATCAACACGGGAATCTATGATGAGCGCATCCAATGGGACCTGCCACATAGGGTAGCTGGCTCGAAAATACCTCGACGCAGGGTTCCGCGCTCGTCGAGGGTTTCATCGGCGCGTGGGTCGACTGCAGCTTCCGTCTGCAACGTCTATCCGAGGCGACTGCAGCGAATGTGCTAGAACCTTGCTCCCCGCGCACCCCGGAGTTGACACCTGCTTGCAATAGGCAAGTGCTGCTCTGACAGATGCACAGGCAGCATGGAGCACCTGTGAGTGACATATGATGCAAACTGTGCGACTCTGCTCCGGAAGCATGTTGATATTGCTACTTCCCAAGAAACAGTCAATTGTAAAACCGAACTCGATCTCAAAGTCCGCCGCAACCCTATCTCCATTAACCAAGCTACGAAAGCAAGAGGAGTACGTGCTCGGAATCGGACATTTCCGGGCGCGGTTCTCCCTCAGGCTTTGACAGATAGTAACTGCGGATGCGCGTGGGGCTTCCCCGATCGTGATGCAGCGAGAACGACGTCCTTCCGAGGCGTCGTCTCAGAGAGATGCAGCACGTTGCTTCTCGGGAGATCGGCATCGAGGGAGCCCTACGCGCGACGCCGTTCGCCAGTCAAACGGCACGGGAGATGATCATCCGCATTAGAACCATTGACCGCACTCGCGAAACGCGGGAGTCATCGAGTTGGCACCTCAGCGATGACTCGAAACGATTTCTCTACATTGGTGCCATGCGTTTTGTCAAAGTCTACGCTATTGTGTACATAGTCATCGTTCCGGGCGATCAGCGCAGTCTCAAGAACTGGACGATAGTCACTCGGACTAGAAGTTGCCTCGGTACACAAACCACGAACCGTGCACGTTCGTACCCCAAAGACGGGGCAGCGTCTTATTCTCTGAATCGATGTCGTACTCGGCATTCCGGACGAACATCACAGTCAAATCATCCGCACTAGAAGTCGCGTAAGGACGTGTACACACCGCATTCACGGAGCACCAGCGATGTTCGCGTTAGCACATACCCAAACACACGCCAACATCCAATTCTCCGAATTGACGACACGCATATCCGCGCAAGTCTACACACAACAATCGTATAGTCATCATCGTCCCGAACCATCTATCGCAGTCAGCCTAGAAGTCGTAGCGTACACAAAACCCACACAATAGAGCCCTGGCAAAACGCCGAGTCGGAAAACAAAAAACCGAACGAGCGCGAAATCTACGCCTCCTCCTGCACCTTCTCGATCTCCGCCTCGCCCACGGGCGTCGCCGCGCCCGCCTCGGCGTCCTGCGGTTGCGGCGGCACCCTCGTTTCCGTCGCCGCCTTCTTCGCGATCGACCGACTGATGAACAGCGCCGAAAGCAGCGCCGCGATCGCTGCAACACGGCAAGCAAAGAAGGAGATTAACCAGTCAGCGCGCGCGTCATTTCAGCCCGGAATGCGAACCCAGGGCAAAAAAAGAAAAAAAACGTAGGAAGTATCCACGAAACGACATGTGAAGACGAGAGAGAGGTAGAAGTGAAACTTACAGAACGGCAACCCGATGATGAGCGTCGGCTGGAGCGCGCGCGCGTACGCGAGCACCGCGCCGGGCTTGAACTCGTCCGACAGACTCCGCACGCTGTCGACGTTGCTCTTCACGGCGTGCACGATCGACGCCGGCGCGCCCGGGAGCGTCTTCGGTATCTCGGCGCCCAACTAATATCGCAAGAACCACGCATGCCGTCAGTCCGTTTGTTCTATTGCGATATGCCAAAAAAAAACGATACGAAGGGGGGGAGAAAGAAAAGAAAAAAAGGGGGGAGGGGTGAAACGCACGCGGTTCAGCAGCACGGCGCCGGCGATGGCGATGGCGAGCGAGCGGCCGATGAAACCGAGGAAGAGGATGAGGGACATGCCCATCCGGGAGTGGATCGGGTTGTCCTGGTAGATGACTGTCCGCGCGTCCCATCAGCATTCCTCGTGTTCTATTTTTTCGACGTTGAAATAAGCGAGGGGTGGACGAACTTTGGGGGACGAGCAGGTTCTGCTGCAGCCCGGCGCCGACGCCGAGCGCGACGAGCACCTGGAGCCTTGTAGCATCCGTATTTTAGCCCGAATTCAAAAGGCATACACAAAGAGAAGCGAACACGTACCCGTACACCCTCGCCATACTCGACTTTTCGTCCAACGTGAACATGAGCCCGCTGCCGCAACGCAAGAAAAAGGTCATCGGTTACCCCCAAGTCTGTTCACGCTCCAACGGGGAGGGAAAAAAAAAAAAAACACAACTCACTATCCGATGGCGCATAGCACGGGCGGGAAGACGAGCCAAGACGTGACGTGGCCCGTCCTGGAGATGAACGCGCCGCCGATCGCGGCCGCGACCGTGCCGCAGATCATGAACGGGAGCAACTCGACCGCGGAACGGATCGCGCTGACGCCTGTCCCATAGCTCGTCAGAATAAATTCCTGCATCGGGGTTGGACGAGGAGAAAGCGGAGAGCGGTTTACCTTTGATGGCTTGGAGGTAGTACGGGAGGTAGACGGAGGTGATCATCATCGCTCCCTATAACAACGTGCATCAGAGGGACACGGCGGAGGGAGAGGAGGGGGGGGGGAGGATACGCGTACCCAGATGAAGAACCCGTGTCCGCACGCGCCGTTCATGCTCTTGTTCCGGAGGAGGAAGAGCGGGAGGATCGCGTCGGGGCCGCGATAGCGGCACCACGCCATCAGCGCGACGAAGAACACGACCGACACCGGGAAGAGCTGCATATATGCGGCGTTTAGATACGAGAGGAGAGGGGAGGGGAGGGGAGGGGAGGGGAGGACGTACGGTGCAGACGACGGCGCTTTTCCAGGCGAAGACGTTCCCGCCGGTGGTGAGCGGGACGAGGAAGCAGACCGTCGCGCCCATCGCGAGTATGCAGCCTGGAAGAAAAACAGGAAGCATTTTGTGAGCTGATCAAGATATACTAGAGGGAGAGATGGCAAGGATCCGCGGGACGCACCGAAGAGGTCGATCTTGCTGAGCACCTGGTACCACCGCAGCCCGCCGGGCGGGGAATGCGTCGCGGGCGCGTAGGGGATGACAAGGAGGAGGACGAGCGAGGCGAGGCCGCCGATGGGCAGGTTGATGTACTAAATAATAAGCATACACACGTTAGAAGAGGAGAAGGTGCATAAGGGCCGTAGGGAGCTTACGAAACACCAGCGCCAGGTCGCGCTCGAGTCGGCGAAGGCGCCGCCGACGAGCGGGCCGACGACGGACGAGAGCGCGAAGACCATCGCGACCAGACCGGTCGCCCACCCTCTCTGCTTCAACGTCGTGATCTATATACGTCCCAACACGAGACGGTCAGCGACTCAAAATACGCGCGATCATGTGTGTGCGGCGGGTCCGTACGTTGGCGATGGTGGCGAAGGTGGACACGGAGAGCCCGCCGCCGCCGATGCCTTGCAAGGTCCGGCTGAAGAGGAGGACGTTCATGGAGGGCGCGGCGCCGGAGATGGCGGAGCCGGCTTCGAAGACGAAGATGGAGGAGAGGAGGACGAGTTTGGTGGGGAAGAGGGCGGTGAGTTTGCCGAACATGAGCGTCGTCGAGGCTTGGCCTCTGCAACACCCGATATCGTTAGCATACATTCCACGCGACGGAGAAGCGGAAGCGGATGGCGTACACAAAGTAGGCGGTCGTGATCCATGCGATGTCGCCGAGCGCGTTGAACTGCGAGACGATGTGCGGGGAGGATGTCGCTGCGGATATATGCGGTCAGGCTCTGTGCACCGAAAAAAAAGGATGTCTGTTGGGAAAGCTCGACTGTATGCACTCACTGAGAATCAACTGGTCGAGCATGACGAGGAAAAGACAGCCATATAGGGAAACCAGGGCGATCGCGAGCTTGGATCCAGAGAGCACCGTCGATCGCACAGGTATCGGTGCGACGTCCTTCTCTTGCGCTTGCGAGACGGAGTGCTGCTTCGAGGCCATGCTTGGTCGCTCCTGGCTCTTTACTTTTCGTCGAAGCGGAAGGTGCAAAAGAAGGGCAGCGAGCACGAGTAACTACAGGCCGTAGCGTTCGAGCTCAAGAGGCAGGGCTCAGTGTATTGGACGAGCGCCGGCGGGCTGATGGTCCCATCCGCGGGGAAGGGGGGGGTTATGGACCTGGCGACGCGCAAGAATTCGACGCAGGAGATGGAGCGACAGGCCTGCATTCTGCCGCCCGCCCCCGTCTGAGCGCGCGAATGACCTCGCCGCAGTGTGGCGGTCCGTGACAGAAAGGGAAGACTACCGAACGCGGGCAGATGGGAAAAAATGCGACATCTGAGAGGGGGGGTCCTGCAAAAGTCTTTGCTTCCGGATTGGATGGTGCGCGCGATCGATTGATCCCGTGCGCGCGTGGCCGGGACGGACCCCGAGCACACGTTCACCCAAGGTGGGATCTCCGAATCTCCGCGATCCTGAGATGCCGGAGATTGGTCCCGCAGATCGATCTGGACCCCCCGTTACATATTAGCGTTCGACCCATAATTGACCGCGACACAGCATCGCCGCCCCCTGTCGCCCGGCGGCTCCAAGTTCCAGATTCCACCAAAAGAGTGAATATGTAGGAGGAGGCCAGGTTTCAAGCGGGTCGCAAAGTCGGTCATAAGCTATTCAATCCCCGAATCCACACACGCTTTGATCAACTCACACCATGCAGCCCGATGGCATAAGCCATTTGCAAACTTCGTTCTGATATGAGGGTCAAGCTCCTTTCTGATGGGGCTCTCACAAACAATGAGCCCCCCTCTCTTCCCCTCTCAGCACGCGCCTCGCGCCTTCCTTCGCTGATAGCGAGCAGATAAAATGGGAAAAAAATAGATAATGCGTCAAGAGTGTGTGCCGCGACGTTGGTTCGGCGCACGCGCACGCTGGCGGAGCTGCGACGAGATCTCGCGTAACACTAAACGGCAACGTTTGCATCTATCTTCTTCTCCTTCTTCTTGCACCGCCCTTGAGTTTGCACAGAGCACTGAGATTGAGCCGCAGCCGATTACGAAGAGAGAGAGAGAGATATGGAGGGAGACACCGCGGTCGTTCGTCGCGATGGTGATATTGTAAACACTACGTAAAACATACACCCAAATCTTCCCATGACACACCACCGAATGAATAAGAGTTTATTCTGAGCCTCTAAGCGACAGATCCGGAATCTATGCGGGCTTTCTCCTCCTTTTCCAGCGCCTCCCGCGCTTCCTGGGCGGCATCGTGTCCCATCACCCTCGTCTGCATCTCAGGCGCTATATATACCGATAAGCCCGGTCAGCAGCCGATTATGGTGAAGAGGTGACCACGGGAGGTGGGAGGGGGGGACGAAAAGACACGGCGGGCGACAAAAGAGGGAAAAGAAGATGATACGCGGGAATGAGAAATGGAAAGAGAGAGAGGAGGAGAGAGAGAGAGAGATAGAGAGAAAGGGAGAGAGAAGGGGAGAGAGGTAAAGAGAGAACACGGGGAGGGCGGAAAACGCACTCCGATAGTATAACCCACGTTTCTGCGGCACGGTGATCTGCTCCAGCGACTCGGTCTTGATAAACTCCGCGCGGTCCTTCCGGAGCGCCTCGTACAGTTTGAGCCGGGACGCGACGTCGGAGGCGCGGGTGCCTGGCGGGAGCAGGGCGGCGAGCACGACCGCGTCTTCGAGCGCCATCGCCGCGCCCTGGCCTAGAGCTAACCGCACCAAAAGACACCCAGCGTGAGATTCCGAGAGAGAGAGAGAGAGAAAGAGGGGGTGGGGGAACGTACTGGGGAGCATGGCGTGCGCCGAGTCGCCGAGGAGGCAGAGCCGGCCGTTGATCCACGTTGGAAGGTTGGGAAGCGAACGTAGCTGCCACAGCCCGACGTCGCCGTCGTGGGCGAGCGCGAGCAGCTTGCGGAACTTGGGGTGGAAGTCGGCGTAAAGGTCGAGCATCTCCGCGGTCGTCGCCGGGACGTACAGATCTAACAAACAGAAAAGATGGGGGTGATGTCAGCGTTGCAGCCCAGACGTTTCAGCCACCAACAGAGATTAGGGGTGGTTAGATGCAGATACGCGCGAGATGGTGACGCGCGTAGATAGATCTCTTTGATGGTGGGGGGGAGGGCAGAAGGAAAGGTGGGAAAAGCCCCATCGACGATCGAACGAACAAAAAAGTACCGTACCGACCGCGTTCTGGTCCCTCCGGTCGATATGGATCCCGAGCGCGTTCACGAGTTTACCCCCGCGGCAGGGATACACGAAGATGCACTTGAAGTCGCCCGGGGCGGAGGTGACGACGCGCGGGCCGGAGGGCCCGTCTTTCAGCACCCAGGATAACTCGGGGTTTTCGTCCAACTTGAGCTCGGAGGCGGAGGTGATCCAGCGGTAGGCGGCGACGGACGAGGGCGGGGCGGTCACCGTTTGGCCGAGGACGGTCGTGCGCAGGTTCGACTGGACGAAATGTTCAGATGAGCGATGGATGGGGGAACGAGAGAGCGAGGGGAGGGAGGGTGGTTTCACGTACGTGGATGCCGTCGGCGGCGATGACGAGGTCGGCGGTGAGCGTCTCGCCGGAGGCGAGCGTGATCGAGCCCGTGGACGGGTCGCAGGTGAGCACGCGCGAGTTGAGGTGGAGCTGCGCGGCCGGGCCGTCGCCTTCGGCACCGAACGCGAGCCGGGCGAGCTCGTCGTGCATGTCGGCGCGGTGGCACAGGTTCCATTTCTGAAAATGTCGCCCGTAACAGGACGAAGGAACAAGGGTACGCGAGAAGGTGAGGCGTTGTCAGCGTTTTTGGATGCTGATGCTATGTTTCGGGAAGGACGGATGGGGCTAGGAGGAGATCGGTGATGGAGGGGAAGGCTTACCGCGCCGTATTTTTCGGCGATGTTGCCTAGCGTGACCGTGTAGCCCGCACCGCCGTCAAAGTTGAAGGAAGATAGCTGAAACGGCGAACAGATCGCGGTCAGTGGGGGGGACCGGACACCAAGAACATGTAAACGCTCTCTCACTCCACAGTACTCCACTCCCTGGACGCGCTCGACGCTCGATCCGAGCGCGTTCAAGATCTTGACCGCGTTTGGCGGCGTGCCGATGGCTGCTCCGATTTCGTTGAACACCTTCGTAGCCTCGAACACCTGTTCGAAACCGCAGCAGTTAATTCAGCAATCTATTCGTAAGCAATGAGCGGGGGTGATAGATCCGTCTTTACCTCGATCTTGTGTCCCTGCCGACGTAGCGCCACCGCAGCGGCCAGCCCACCGAGGCCGCCTCCGACGACGATGATATGCAGCGGCGTAGCGCTCGGCGATTCAGACCCAGACATGCTGTATACTGCTAGGGCAATGGTGGCGTAACGGTGCTATGCAAGGTCCGAGTCTGGATGAACGGGTACTCCGAGAAACGTGTCGAGTGTCGAAGCGTGTAGCAGCAGCAGCAGCAGCAGTAGCAGGGGAGCTATATCATCCGTAGATGCGACACAGCAGCCAGAACAAAAATACCGGGGCCGTGTCCCCATCTATGATCTGTGGGCGGGCGGGCGGTATCATCACCGCCCGATTCCAGAATGTCATCATTGCATGGACGGGAGTCCCAGGTGTCCCGAACTGGGAGGGAGGGTGAGAAAGCGTACCGGGAGCACCGCCACGGACCGTGTGCCCGGGTGTTCCCGCAGCCAAGAGCCTGCCCTCCTTCCCTGATCGTCGTCCGCGATTGGCCCACGCCTCCCCCCTCTCCCGCCCGCCGCGACTCAGAAAAAAAAAGAGAGAACATGATGGATCTCTCCCTTTCTGCGCCTCGTTCCGTTCCCACATGCATCAGCGCCGCTGGCCGACGCACCCGGCCTCCTGCTCGATTCACTTGGCCGTCCAAATCCGGGCGCGTTACCATGCATTACTTCAACGTCCCTGATCATCTTCTATATTCGCCCTTCTGATGCTTCCATTGTTATACGCCCTGCAGCACCTGATCGTCATGGGAGGGGCAACTCTAATCACGCTTTCCATCAGCTTCCTGCGCCGGGTTTTGACTCACTTGAGGCTCTGCTGGTGGTAATGAATGGAACGTGTCGCGTTCACGGTCACTTGCTGCTCAGCCCTATGTGCGCGGCTCGTTTCACTCCACGCGCGTGGCTGTTCGTTCGGAGAAGAGAGGAGGAGGAACGCGTGCGTGCCTTGATCGAATCTGGGGCCGCGCGAGCCAGATATGTGTCGGACCCGCGACGAACGCGGCTCGCTCCGCCCCAAGTGCCGGAGGGGGCCAATTGTCCACGGACAGAAATAGTCTCCCATCTACAGATGTGCCCGCGCGCGGAACTCTGCACCGATATTGCTCCCCCGCCCCCCTTCACAAGGCGGGCAGATTGATCTTTGACTTCTGAGACTTATCGGCGCCTGTTATCACAGCCTCCCCTTTGCCTTCCCTTCCTGACCGGACCTACTGGGCTTGGGATACATGCAAAGCTGAGAAGAAGTTAGGGAAGAGAGAAGAGACGTATATAATCTGCGAACCTCAATCCACCTCGGTACTCCATTCCCTGTGCACCACTCCCCCTTCTGCCAACCCACATAACAAAGAAGCAATGGCCTCCTCTTCCTCACAAACGAGTGCCGCTTCGCAGAAACCCATCGCCATCGTACGTCACCCTCACATGGCATGTACCCGCATCGTCTCTCAATCCGATCTCCCCTTCTAGGTCGGCATCGCTACCGAGCTCCCTAGTGGCTCGGCCGCTGAAGATAACCTAAGCCACGATGAATTCTTTCGTTTCCTGATGCAACGCTGCGATGCCTACGAGAAGATACCTCAAAGCCGATTCAACGTAGACGCGTAAGTAATCACGTTCACCGATCCTTGGACGCTTTTTCGTCTCACATCACTGACACCTGTACCAGATGGAAGGGCCGTGGTCTCGGAAAGATCATCACGGACACGGGCACGTTCTTGAAGGACGTCGACCTGTTCGATCACCTCGAGTTCGGAATCACCGGCAAGGACGCCAAGAGCATGACCGTCGGCACCCGCAAGCTCATCCAGCTCGCGTTCCTCGCGCTCCTCGATTCGGGCATCGACTACCGAGGGCGAAACGTGGGCTGCTTCGCCGCCAGCCTTCCATACGACATCACCGCGCTGGGAGACGCAGTAAGCCCGCTTTCATATAATCCCGCTCCAGGTGTCTTGTCCTCGCATTTCGTTTTCGCTGAAATCGCTATCTTCCGTTTAGGATGAGCTAGAACTCCGGGGCTCGTTTGCCGGCGCACCGTGCATGGCCGCGAACAAGATCTCCTACCATTTAGATCTCCTCGGTAAAGTTTCATTCCAAGACAAATAGCCGCAAAAATCAAATCTGTCTCTGACGCTCGCTTTTTGCACAGGCCCCTCGCTTCCTACAGACACCGCATGCAGCTCGAGCATGACCGCGTTCCACCTCGGAGTGCAGTCCCTCCGAGCGGGCGAGTGCGAAGCCGCCGTGGTGGGCGGCTGCCAGATCAACGTCCGGTACGTACGGTCTCTGTGGCGCGCGCTCTCTCACGGTACTGACGGAAACTGAACTACCCGTTTAGGTTCGTCGAGTGGTTCCAGTATAGTCAAGGATCCATTCTCTCCCCTGACGGGCGGTGCAAGCCGTTTGATGCGTCCGCTAATGGGTAAGAGCCCCCGCCCGCCCATCATCGTTTACAGAGCCGCAACGCTAACTAACTCACTCTCGCAGGTTCTCGCGCGGTGAAGGCGGTGCGGTCGTGGTTATCAAGCTTCTCGAGGACGCGATCCGAGACGGCGACAAGATCCACGCCACGGTGGGTCCCTCTTTCTTTCTCCCTGTCATCCATCTAAAATGCTGACGTCGTGGGCCACCAGATCTTGGGGACCGGGATCAGCGCGAACGGCTCGGCCGCACCCGCGTACGCGCCGGTCGCGGAAGGCCAGCGCGATGCGATGCGGCGCGCGTACCAGAGCACGACCCGATCGCCTTCTGAGGTGAGCTACGTCGAGATGCACGCGACGGGCACCGCGGCCGGCGATCCGATCGAGGCAAACTGGGTCGGGGACGCCTTCAAGCGGGACGACGACCTCCTCGTTGGCAGCGTCAAAGCCAACATCGGGTAAGTCGTTCCCCACTGTCCCATCCTCGCCGACGAGCTTGGTCTTATTGATACGCGTATTTGCAGCCATCTCGAGATCACCGCCTTCCTCGCATCGCTCTCGAAAGTGTGCTCGATCTTCAAGCACAAGGTCATCCCGCCGAGCATCAACCTCGTCAACCCGAACCCGTCCATCCACTGGGACGAGTACCGCCTCCGCGTGCCGACGGACGTCGCGCACCTCCCGAGCCCGATGAACGGCAAACCTCCCCTGATCTCGATCTGCAGTTCGGGCATCGGCGGCGCGAACGGCCACGCCGTGCTCGAAGCGCCTCCGACCCCGCCGCCCACCTACCGCGTGCCCGCTAAGGCTCGCACCCCGACGCTGCTCCTCACCGGAGGCCTGACGCCACGATCTGCGGCGCAGATCGCGACGGATGTGGCCAAGCTCGCGGAACAGAGCTCGGACGTCCAGGCTCTCGCGGCTCTGTGCGCTCGCCGGTCCCGCCAGATGCTGTGGAGGTCGTTCTCCGTCCGTCTTCCCGACGGCTCCGTCAAGGTTCCCTTCGCGGCTCCAACGTTCGTACAGCGTGCGAGGTCGCCCATTGTATACGTCATGACCGGCCAAGGCCCACAACACCTGAATAGTACGTCAGATCCCTCATATCCGGAGCAAAACAGTAAACTGAGAGGTTGCATCACAGTGGGGAAGCAGCTTTTCAATGAGTACCCCGTTTTCCGTGGAAGCGTCCTCGCCATGGACCAGACCTACAAGAAGGTCACCGGCCTGTCCCTGATCGACGACATTGGCCTCTTCGGCGACGCCGCCGGACGCGACCCGCTCCCCGACACCTGGCCAATCGAGCTCACTCTCCCCGCCCTCGCCGTCTGCCAGGTCGCGCTCGTCGACCTGCTCGAGAGCGTCGGCGTCCGGCCGGACATCGTCATCGGCCACAGCGCGGGCGAGACGACGATGCTCTACGCCGCCAAGGCGTGCTCGCGCGAGATGGCGGTCGAGCTCTCGATCGCCCGCGGCGTCGCGATGGCCGTCGCCGCGAGCTGCGACGGCACCATGGCCGCGGTGTCGTGCGGCCCGGACCAGGCGAACGAGATCATCGCGCGCGTCTTGGCCGGCGCAGACCCGCGGGGCAAGCTCGAGATCGCGTGCTACAATGCACCGGAGGCGGTCACGCTCGCGGGGATCGTGAAGTACGTCGACCAGGCGGTGGAGGTCGCGCAGGGCATGGACATCTTCGCACGCAGGATAAGGACGCACATCCCGGTGCACTCGTCGCTCATGGAGGTCTGCAAGGAGCAGTACGTCAAGCAGGTGGAGGACGTGTTCTCCCGCTATGGTGGCGCGTGCTCGCCTCAAACGCAGGTGCAGATCTGCTCCTCCATGACGGGCGCGTTCTGGGACGGGGGCGCCATCACGGCGGACTACTACTGGCAGAACACCCGCCAGCCCGTGCTGTTCGACCGGGGCATCGCCGCCATCCTCGACAAGTACCCCACCGCGAAGTTCGTCGAGATCAGCCCACACCCCGCACTGTCGTCGTACGTCATCAGCGCGGGCGTCGACCCGAGCTTCATCGTCTGCCCCATGCGCCGGTCGAAGATCATCAAGGAGTACGACGAGGCGTCTTCGTTCTTGAGCTGCGTCGGCCAGCTTTCCGTGCTCGGTATCAACTCTATCGACATGGAGGCCTTGACCGGCCGCTCGTTTGCGTCCATTGACCTGTCCTTGCCTGCCTACCCATTCGCGCCCAAACGCATTCCGCTGTATCCGGAAGACTCGAAGATGGTGGCCAGGTCGAGGAAAGCGCGCCACGCCCCTTTGACCGGAAAGCGACTCCGCGTGAGCGCGGAGACCCACCCGGATCTCGCCCAGCATATCATTCGCGAGGAGCCCATCATGCCCGCCGCCGGTTTCCTCGAAATGGTACAGTTCTCTCAAGGTACATCGTTCCGCATTATGCTGACAAAGTTCACGCAGGCATTTGAGGCTGGTGCCCGCGAGTTGCGCGACGTGCGCTTCCACTCCATGCTGCCGATCCTGTCCTCGAAGCTGCTGTACATCGACATGGATATTGATGGTCACCTTTGGGAAGTCCGCTCCCGGCTATCGGATAACGACGAGTCGTCTTATAGTCAGGTCTGTGTCTTGCTCCACGGCCACATCCAGTAAGCTGACGACATTTTCAGACGAGGCGTCTTCATGCGGGAGGCTACATGTCCACGACGCCATGCGGCGAAGCACCGGCCGTGGACGTGGCCGCTATCATCAACCGCTGCTCCGAGTTCAAGATGGAAGGCGAGTTTACATTTCACGCTCAGGACTACTCGCCAGCTGACCCTGCCATAGGATTCTATGAGCAATTGGCCACGTTCGCCCAGTACGGTCCCCTTTACCGGAGAATTGTGGCATGCTACAAAGGTCAAGACGAAGGGCTGTCTCTGGTCCGGGGCTTCGGGGACGACCTTGCAGAGTGAGAACTATCGTCCCCCAATATAATGTACGAGGCGCTGATCCATGCCTCAGGTGGAGCGATTACGTTGTCAACCCCGCGATTCTCGACGCCTGTAAGTCTTGACCTCCTTGGAATGACGCCGTCCAAACTGACCAACTTTCAGGCCTCCATCTCATGGTCCATCCCGCGTTCATCGGGAACTGGGATCCCAACGCCTACTATCTGCCCTCGGCCGTCGCCAGTGTGATGCTGCACGAATCAGACTCCGGCTTTTCGATCCCAGACCAAGTCTACGCTCACACTAAGATCCGTGCATGGGCACCAGGTGAGACGTTTTGCTGTCTATCTTGCCAGCCAGGAATTCTGACACGTTATGTCAGATCATATCACGATCGACTACAGTATTCTCACTGTAGAAGGCCGGCCTCTCATCACCTTATCCGGGTTCGAGGTGGCGAGGCACGAGATGGTCATCACCGGTGCGCCGTTGGTTCGCTACGACTGCACATTCGAAGAAACGGGCCACGTCGTCGACAAGGCCAAGGTATGTTACGGCTCAGACCAGAGCGAACGACATAAGCTCAACAGTGACTGCAGCTTCACTCGGGACCGAGCACCCTGGACAAGACCCAGCTATTCGAGTTCCGTCTCGGACACGAGATGGAATTGCAGACCGCTCTGAAAGCTGTCGACTTCGCTGAAGTGAAGACCTTGTTCTTCTACGCCATCGAAGGGCCGAATGGTGCAGCTGCGCGCGGCTTCGTGCGCTCACTCGCCAGGGAGCTGTTCAAGGTCACCACGCGCTTGGTCGTTCTCGACCCTATTTGGTCATTGGAAGAGGTGCCGTCCATCATCGAAGACATATTCCCCATCGACCACCCGGAGCTGAAGGTTACCGACGACGGGAAAGTGCTCATCCCGCAACTCGAATCATTGCCTTCCCCCACTGGACGCTCGTCACAACCCGTGACCTCGTGGGTACGCAGACAGGAGGGTATGCAACCCGTGTCCCTCCCTCGCGCGCAGGAGAACCAGGTGCTCGTCCAAATCACCAGCTGTTGCAGCGCGACCGCGGAGCTTCTGAGCTTCTGCGGAGAGGTCGTCGAGACCGGTTCGTCGCACCTTCCAGCTGGCACCGTCGTGCTAGGACTCTCCAAGACCCCAGTTGCCAGCCACGTGCTGGCACACGAAGACAACGTGTTCGCGGTGAAAGACCGCATCTCGTCCGGACCTGCTGAGACGGCGGTGGGGTTGATACACGCAATTACAGTGGTGGGCCTTGCCTTCGGATCGCGGGCTCTGGAGAACGCGTCACGTCTGGCTCGCTCTCGCGTGTTTGTGACCCATTGCGATACTCCCTTGGGTCAAACGGTTGCTTGGGCCTTGCGGTGCCTCGGAGCGAAAACCGAAACCGCATGCAGCGTGCTGCGTTTATCGGACATGGAGACCATCGCCACTTGCAACTACATCATATCGGGGTCAACCGCGCCCGCGGACCTCCAGGTCCTCCGTAACGCTGCCGCTCCCTCAGCAACGGTATTCTTATGGAACGAGATTCCACAATATCTCCTCCGCGAACCATGGGCCTTCGCTGATTCGTTGGCAGAACTCCTTCCCCGGCTGCCTGCTGCTCCCCCTGAGCTTATGCTTCAGGGACAACCTCCAGCATCCTATGTCCAGGATGCCGTCGTTCTTCCTCGGGAGACACTCTTTGACCCTAGGAAAGTCTACCTGCTTTTGGGTGGGATTGGCTCTTTGGGAATACATTGCGCCCTGTGGATGTACGAGGTCAGTACCTGCTCACACATCTTCGCTTGTCGCGATCTGATGCCTCTCTTAGAATGGTGCTCGCGAGATTGTGATCACGTCGCGTTCGGGCCGGAAGTCTTTGGAACGGCAGAAAGATATCAACGCTATGCGCGTGCTTAGCTACCTCGAAGGTCTCCAGGATCTGCATTTGCGCTTAGAGTCGTCAGACTCGACTTCAAGCGACCAGACGAAAGCGTTACTCGACTCCATTTCCGCGCCGATTGGCGGCATCATACTCATGTCCATGGTCTTGAAGGACATGCCGTTCGGGGATCACACGCAAGAGACTTACGAGGCTGCCGTGATTCCCAAGGTCAAGACACTGGAAGTATTGCAAGCACTCTACCCCCTTGAACAGTTGGACTTCTTGGTCGCGACATCATCTGCGACTGGCCTTTTCGGGAATGCAGGACAGACAAACTATGGGAGGTAAGGCAAACCTACTTGCTTGATTGTTCGGACCCCGCTCATCATGAACGTATAGTGCGAATACCCTCGTGGACGAAATACTCCGGCCCTATCGCAACGCATTCTCGATCACCGCGCCGGCGCTCCTCGATACCTCTATCATGAGCAACGCGGATGGTTTCGACCCAGATGCTCGCCTACAACACTGGGTATCCTGGGCGATGTCCAGTCGACGTACGTCCTTTGTCATTCGAATCCACATCGCGGTGGCTGGGCTGACGATCAATCACATCCACAGGCATCTGCGAATGCATCGGAGACGGGATTCGCCTCCTGGCCGATCGAGAGCTCTGGCTCTACGTTCCGGACATCGATTGGTACCACATGCAGCGCGACTTCGGCACCTCACACTTCTACGACCACATGGTCAAGGTACCGGAAACCGCGAACCCGGTTGCGCTGGAGGATCCCTCGGTTTCCCTTAGAGAGCTCGTGCTCCAGTTCCTGGAAGTCGATCCTCAGGACTTCACGCCCGAGGTGCCGTTCACGGCGTACGGCCTGGATTCGCTGTCCGCAGGAAGGATGGCCTTCGCGTTGAAGCCGTATCTCCATGTCACCCAGGTCCAGTTGCTCGCGGACATCAGTTTCAACGATCTTTTATCCCATCTAGAGAAGTCCAAATAGAGTGTACCGTTAACTTATTCGTGTTGTACTGTAACCTTTGTATCGTTGGGCTTTTGGATTCAGGACAGTATTTGTGATCGCGCGGTAGCTGGAATCGTTAGATGTACTCTGTGGAGAAATAGAGCTTGCCGTCTTTTGATGACAGATGCAGCAAGGCAATCCTCGCCGACACGCTGAGCGCGACATTTGACACCTAGCTTACATTTGCTTCTTCAAAGGAGTGTACATCTTTGCTTTACTGCCTACTTCTACCACTTCTTCCTCCTCACCTTCTTGTTCGCCTCCGTCGGCTGGGTCGGCGTCTGCTGCTGCGCGCGTACCCTGACCGTCCTATGCGCCTGCTCCTCATCCATAAACCCTACTACTAGATCATCGAACCGTTCCGCCTCCTCGATCGTGGGCATATCGTCCGCCTCCCAACCCTTCCACGCGACATCCTCCTCCTCCTCCGTCGCTGTCTGCGCCCGCCTCCTCGCCACCGAGGGCGCCACGAAGTCCTCCTCGTCAACCTCGTCGAACTCCAACGGCACGGGTCCCTCCGACCCTTGTACCGGCACCATCCGCGGCGACCGCACCCGGCCCATCTCGCGCCTCAACCGCCCAAGTCCCTCGCTCATCCCATCGCTCAGACCTGCGGCCATCGACCGGATCGGGACGCCATATCCCTTCGGCAGCGACGATCCGCCGCCTCCAAGGCCGTTGGGATACATGGGCAGCACCGGCGGCGAGCTCCTGCTATCGTAATCCAGCCCGGCCGACATCGCGGACGCTAGCGGCTCGTCGAACCCGGAGGATGACGACGACGGTCCGCCATGGAAGTCCTGCGCGAACGCCGTCTGGTCGAATCCTCCTCCTCCTCCTCCGCTCCCTCCGACAATCTGGACATCGCGCCGCACACTGACCTTGGTCACTGGCACATCGAGCTGGTACCTGCGAACGAGTGCGTGGTAGTCCTCGCCGAGCGCGAAGAACGAGAACTGGTGCGAGAGATATATCGCCCGCGGCAGCACCCGGGGCGCACGCGAGAACGTCGACAGCTCCGCCTGCGCCAGCCACCTTCACCATACCAAGAAAAAACAGACATCAGCGTGTAAACGCGCTATATCAGAGGGAAAACACAACGTACTCGGATCGCGGCGTCCTCGCACGGCGCCGCGCCGGTACCCCCTCCTTCCCGTCCGCCCACTTCTTCCGTATCTCGCCCCAATCGACGCCCCGCCTGAGATTCCACGTCGCGCACACGCTCTCCTTCGCGTACAGCTCCGTCCTGACCGGCTTCTCCGCCGCCGCCGCGTCCACCGCAGACGGGCTCGCGCGGCTGCCCCAGCTGCGCGGCGACCCGGCCGGGACGGACGCGCTCACGCTGCCGGGAACGGGCAGCGCGGCGGGGAGCGACGTGAGCGATAACCGGTGATGATAGTGATCCGCCGCGCGCTTCTCGACGACGACGCGGCGCAGGCTGAGCACGCCGTCGGCCGGGTCGAACAGCAGCACGTCCTGGTAGTTCCGCGGGCGGCGCAGCGCGGGGTGCGACGGCAAGAGCGGGAGGAGCCCGGGCGACGCGGCGGAGGCCGTCGACGTCGTTCGCGGGCGCGACGCGCTCGGCACGGCGAGCGCGGGGGGGAGCAGGTGCCCCGGAAGCGCGGTGTGCGCGCGGTCGACGAAGGAGAAGGCGAGCGGCGGCGGCGGCGGACGGTCCTGCGCGCCGGGCTTGGGCGCGCGCAGGCGCACGAGGGGCGACAGCTCCGTCGACAGGGGTTGCTACCACGAAAAACGTCGATCAATATAAACCAAGGCGACGCGCGTCCATTCGGCCACGTACCAACTCGACGCAGTTACGGACCCGGCCCTCCAGGTGACTCCGATCGTCCGCGGGTCCGCCGTACGGGTTCGTCGCGAACACGTGCACGGTGCGCGCCCTCGTCCCGATCGCGATCCAGCGCTCGTCCCGCGCGCTGACGACGTCCTCGACGACGCCGCTCGTCCGCCCGCGCTTCAGCTCGTACACCGCCGCCGGTTCGAAGTCTTCCGCGTCCCGACTCGCAACCTTGATCGCGCCGACCCTGAACACGCGCACGACCGTACCGTCCCTGCGCGAGACCGCGAGCGTCGTCCCGTCCGGCGCGAACTGGAGTTCAGACACGGGCTGATCGCGCCACGCGACGAAGCGGGAGAACGGGTCGAGTCTCGACCGACCGCGTTTGTCGTTCGTCAACGTCAACGAGGCGAGGTCCACGATAGACACGTAGGCCGTCGACGACGACGACGGCGCGCTCGTTTCCGGGCCCGTCGACGTCCGCCGGCTGATCCCCACGATCGGCTCCGCGGATATCGCGCTAGGCGCGCTCTTCGACACGCCCGCGGCGCCCTTCTCCTTCTCCTTCTTCTCCCGGTCGCGGCCCCTGTCCCTGTCCCTGTCCCTGTCCCTGTCCTCTGCAGGTGCCGCGCGCTGCTGGATCGCGCTGATCGCCATCCCGCCGAGCGCCTTCATCCCACCAAAAACCGACCCTCCAACGCGTAACGCCGTATTTCCGATATCAGCCTGCGTGATCCCGAAAGCAGAGACGGAGGAGGAAGGGTGCTGAAGCGGCGGAGAAGGCCTCGGTCCTTCTGGCGCCGTCGGCGGGGAAGAGGCATAAGCGAGAAGGCGATGGGAGAGCGAGAAGACAGGCTGGGGTATATTGGCGCGAAAGGGAGTGGCGTCGTCCGCGGTAGTGGGGGCCGGGTCGGCGGGCGGGGTGCGGGAGAACGCGTTGGAGACGGAGACGGAGATGGAGATGGAGCGTGAGACGCGCGGGGCGAGCGGGTGCGCGAAGGGGGGTGCGAGATGTGAGGATGGGATGGCCTGTAAAGTCGTGAAGGTGCGAGAGCAGAGGACGTGCAGCGTCGGGGGCGAGATCGTACTCTAAACATGATCGATGTGAGCGGGATGTAGCGTGGAGTCAGGGGAGACGATGCGTACGACGACAACGAATTCCGCGCTGGCTTCGACCCGCGCGACGCCTTGGCCGTGAAACGGGATACGCGTCACTTCGCCGTGACGGCGAAGGGAGTAGATCACGAGCGCGTCGTCGCTGTAGTCTCTGCCGTTGCATGATCTGAAGGCGGTTTTTCAGAGGCTGTTTATGATCAAGAGGAAAACCCCGTACAGCATCCCAAGTAAAGGTCGCGCGTCGGCGTATTGATCTTCAGTCGATCTTGTATCGCGTTTCGAGGTCGCTGCAGGTCTCAATGCCGAGGGCGGGGGCAATATGGTCGCATAAATGGGGTGTTCGATATCAACACCAGCGGAAGAGGAGGTTGGAGACTTGAGGTTGAGCATCTCGGAGACGGCGCCAAGGTCGGTGCAGTCCCAAATCTGTATCCCGGTGTCGTATCCGAGGAGCAGCAACGATCTGAAGGGGATATAGAAGGACCGTCAGCAATCTGGCACGCATGAGCACGAGATGAATACGCACCGGCGCCGACGGCCTACAATGGACTCGTCCCAGCGGGCCCACAGCACGGGGTCCGCCTCCTCGGCCGGCGCGCCCGTCCCGGGGTACCGCACGCCGCCTCGGGACTCGCGCTGCTCCTCGCCCCCGTCCTCGTCCATCACGAACACGTCTTCTTCGACGCTCAACCCGCGCAGGTCCGCCGCGGGATCGGTGCTCGCCGCGCTCGACCCGCGTCGCTTGCCGGCCGGCGAAGACGACAGAGCGGGGCTGCGCGAGGACGAGGCGGTGCTCCGCGACGGGTTGAGCGCGGCGGAGGGCGGGAGGAAGGAGCCGAAGGAGACCGGGCGCGAGACGCGGGGCGGGCTCGGGATCGCGGCGCGGATCGTGCGCGAGAGCGAGTCGAGCGGGGTCTGCACGCTATAAACGAAGGATCGTCGTCAGCGTGCGGCACGGCGAGGAGGGGGGCAGAACATAAGGGGGGCACGCCTAAATAGGCTTTCGGGGCGAGAAATGGAGGGGGGCCGCCCCAAACGCGGAGTGACACGAGGTGGAGGACGGTACTCACGGAGCGAGCACGGGCGAACGTGTGTGCCCCAGCTGGAGCGCGCTAGAATCTTCCTGGAGCTGTTCGTCGTCGGCGTCGACCACGGCCCCGCCCTCCCAAGGCGCGCCGCCGCCCATCCGCTCCGCAACCGGCGACGGCTCGAACTGGAGCGCGCCGAGCGCGCGCTCAAACTCTCCCTCTTCCTGCACAGTAGCCTCCCCAGCTCCCTCCGGCTGTGCTGCCTCCGCAAAGTCACTGTGAGGGTTGTGATGGTGGCGGTAGATCGGCGCGTCCGAGTCGGGCGCGCTGGAGGGCAGACTCGACTGCTTGCTGGCGGGCGAGTCGAGATCGACGAGGAGCTGTTCCTTCAGTGCAGCATCGTTCCGTACATATCTCTTCTTGGATTTGGCCATATACCGAATGTCGAAACCTGGGTCTGTTGATTATGCTCGTCGCCCGCGATGTGAGATAGGGGCGGCGGCGGGCGTGATAAGGTCGTACAAGGAGCCAAGAAGAAAGCAATGCAGGTTGGGGAGCGCAATAGATATATGATTGTATGGTGGTCGTGCGTAACAGATGCGTGAATGGGGTGGTGGTCGCCGCTGGGGAGGGCAACGGCAGGACAAGAGACCATGACTCGCGCGGACTAGCGGGGCGATCAAGCGAGCCCCATCCCGATTTGGTAAGTAGCCCCTGTCTGGCCGCTTCGCCCTGACGATGCGACGATGCCCGCTTTGTTCCTATCGGCCCCGTCTCTTCTCTTTCAACGTTCTCGTAAGAGGCTAGCTTTACTTTGCTCGCAGTGTTGTGCTGTTATATAGCGCAAGGAGACATACGCTTGGAAAAAAGATGAACTTCCCGTGAGCCCAGCTATAAGTAGCCTAGGTCTGACCGACCGACTGAGACGAAACATATGGTTGCGACTCATCCGACCACCTGCATCCACACAGCTCCTGCGTTCGGGTGCATCTATGAGCAGAACATTATGATGGTCAAAAGCCTATAATCGACAGCATTGCGACAAGACGTAAACGACCAAACAACATGCGGAACGACTATATACAAAAAGAGATGCTACAGAAACGTACGTTATTATATACAGTCCCAATAAAACAAACACACTTCTATGCACAACTTTTGTACGGGGGCGATGGTTTTGCAAGATGATGATTACGTTCGGTTGAAAGATGAGGTGTCGTTTGACCGATTTTGGGCGAGTATTCTCTCGAGCCAGAGGGGCGGTCACTTCGTGTCGGACACGTAGCCGGGGGCCGTATCCGCCGACCCGTCCCACACGCGGTCCTTCGAGTGGCACCTCTGCGAGCCGCGCTCGGAGTCGTCGATCTCCGGATCCGGGGCGTGCAGCAGTTCGTCGTCGTCGAAGCGCACCATCACGCCTGCGTACGGTCACATCATCACGTCGGTCACAGAAGGGGGGGAGGGGAGAAGAGTTTGGCCGGCGGGGGAGGGGCTCACCGGCGGTCTCGGTCTCGTTCCGGTCGCGCGCGCGGCGGGCGCGGGCTGGGCTCGAGAGCGTCATGCTCGACGCCATCGTGTCGGACGGCTGCGTGATGTGAAAATCGTCTGACCATTTGTGGAGCGTGCTGCCGAACGATTTGGCGGACGGGTGGCGGTCGCGCGTCGCGCGCAGACTGAGGATGCTGTCGAGGAGACGACAAGTGTGAGTACGTGGAGAGAGCGGAAACGGCGAGAGGAAGAGATGGTGAGCGGATGAGCGGGCTTACAGTCGGCAGGATAGGACCATGGAGATTTGGATGCTCATGGGCGCGTTGATGGATTCTATCAACTTGTTTGCTTGGCTGGTGGACGAATACGCTTCGTCAGTGCCCCGCACCTGGAGTGGAGGGGTGAATCGTCACGTACACGAAGAAAATCACGTTGATACTGCAGTATACGTTCGGTAAGGATCATAAAACCAGTCGACGCCGTGCTGAGGTACTCACAGATTGAGGGCGGAGATCGCGACGTAATAGAACACGCCGTCGCGGATGAAAGTCGTGATAAGAGACGATCTGGTCTGCTTGATATTGATATAAAAGAACGCGCGATAAAGGGTGAGAGCCGTGACGATAAAGTCGAACGCCCTGATCATATACGCCGTCAGCCGTGCATCATCTCGATCAAGGTATGGAGAAGACGAGATGAAGACGGACATGGGCGCGGCGTAGAACGCGATGATGAACTTAGGGCCGGCTATCGACGCCTTGCCCGTGACTGCCAACAGGACCCACGCGTAGTGAGTATTCGTTTCCAAGAGTCCAGGCCTGCGAACGCCGTGCTCGTACCTAAACATGGACCCGGCCACGAAGGTAATCTGACGTCTACAGGAGATGCCGAGATGGCGTGAGCGCACGAATTTCTCCTCGCGGATCGAAACCCAAAGCTCACAATCGAAAGCGAGGACCGGTACTGCTATCATGGTCCCGAGGAAGCCGGCGAGGAGAACTCCGAGAATCGCGGCGACGCGCAAGTCGTGGTCGTATAGCGCGAAGACTCTGTGCGACACGATGGCATGAGCGACGGTAGAGAGCGAGACGCGTCGGGAGGGGAGCGATCTCACCGAAGAGCGAGTACTGTTGACCATCGTCAGCAAAAACGAGATAAGGGAGCAACGGTGATCTACTCGCCCAGTTCTACGCAAAAGTCGCTGAGGACGGCCATGCCCGGTAATATGGGTAGGTCCCGCGCGCAATCTCTGCGAGGTATGGGTGGCGGAAGTTAGATGAACGCGTTCTACCCCTTCGACCGCGCAGGTGGCACACGTACGCTTCAGACCAGTTCCCGAAGAACCCTTGCAGGAGGAGTGCCGATTGATGTGAGCTGGATGGCATGCGGATATCTCCGGGAACGATAACTCACAAATGTCTGTCACTGTTCGGCAGATGCCACCGGTCAGCCCACGACGAGTCATCCAGCTGTGCAGTGTGGACTCACCGATCAACACGACGAACGTATAGTACCGGACCATCATGTACAGGAATTTGATCGGCGTCCATCGCGATTTCCAAATATATTGGTACTGTATGCGCACACAGAGAGAAATCGGAGATCAGCTCTGGTGCATAGTTGGATGAGATCAAGCATCGATATCACGGCGCACCTCCTGCGGTAAACACGCCAACCAGTCCCAAACCAAGATGCTAGTAGTGCCTAACGCCGGCGCCGTCTTCAGTACATACCGCACAACGCTGGCAAACCGAGGAGATGTCTCACATGCTACATAGGTCTGCAATAGCAACGTCGATAAGTTAAACGTCGACGAGCGTCGCATGTGCCAGCACTAACCTGCGCAACCGAAACGATATGCTCAAGGCTCGCAGCCTCCGACGCACTCATGACGAGGAAGAGAGATGGAGGTCTTTTTCCATTTCTCTTCCTCGTCATGAGTGCGTGGAGGGCTGGTTCAGGCTGAACCAGCCCTGAACTTATTGCCATCACGACGCTAGCTAAGCGACGTCGACCCTAGATCCTTAGATGCGGGTCCAATTGCTAAAAAGCTTCCGACATCCAATAATACTATGGACCCACCTGATGTGAAACGCGCGTTTCACTTCTGTACGCTCTCCCTTATTCCGCGTTCAATTCTCTTGAAAACTCGGCGATAGATAGATATACATATTTTGTAAAATATAGTGAAGCCGTTATTATTTCTATCCAGTGTTGACTCTGCCAGAGAGATGCCGGTGAGGGATGTTGACCCCCGCCAAAAGTTCCAGTCGGTCACGGAAGGTCACGTAAAGCCGGTCTGCCGGATGCAACTCTGACCGTCGGCCGAGCCACGGCAGCTGCCCGAGCTCCTTCGACAGCCACAACCCGGCGCACTGGCATCTGGGTCGGAGCTGTAAATCTGTTGTCACTTCGTGAGCTGCTCATTCAAAGGATTGGTGTGTGCAAAGGTTTGTAGACATTTTGCAGACAATCGGGCAGGATATTAACTACCCGTATATGTTCTTGAACCACCTCACGAGGTACTCACTCATCAGCTCACACGATCCTCTCACCCGAGACTGATCTCAACTTCTAAGGCGCGATCAACTCGTCCAAATCGGCCTTGTTTCTTTTTTCTATAATCGTCCTCTCATCCTACAGATTGAATATTCTACGACCATGTATCCTGTACTTTGAGCGAGTCATGGAATTTCTAACTAACCTCTGAATGTCCGGGAGCATGGTATATTCGCGAATGTTTCACATCACGAAAGTGTTTCACATCAGGTGGGTCCATAGTATTGTGCCTGCAACAACGTCCACGTCGTCAACACAACACTCGTGGTAACTTACGATGAACGGAGGACGACCGAGAAGGTCGCTCGGTATCTACTTGTGAGCAACCTACATGGTGTTGAGTGCTCGGAAACAGATCAGTCGGAGTGCGAAATATCTATAGCTTTCCTCCGACAACCACGACCAGATGCAAGATGATATATGATACTTACATTCCAACACCGGCGCCTAAGGGATCCCACCCTGTGTATCCCCTTCTGAATCATCCTTGACTTTCGGAGGGCGAGGACACAGATTCGCTAGTCGGTTTCGACTTCTCTGCGGTGACCCGGTCCCGAAGTTCATCGATTGCGACTAGACTATGGGCGGAGAACGTCTGAGGGGCGGAAGGCTCTTCAAGAGGGACTTGGATGAGCTCGTATACGCCACCACGAACGGCGTACAGACTCACCGCATGGGTGTTACCGGTTCGTCACAGCCAGACTCGAGATGGGAGGGCAATACTGATGAGCCATCATTCCTGCTTCCAGATGTCGAGGTTGATGATTCAGATGGTACGACCACCATAATCTTTCTGATACAAAAGGAGGACGAGACGCCCTTGGTTAGAGTTCGCCTGCTCGTCTCCGGTGCGCCCTATCCTGAACCACCACCGATTCTTCGCTGACCTTGCTTAGCGCAGATGTGGCGGAATATCCTGACGCACACCTGTGGTTTGCCTCCTCCGACGATGACGACGTATCTCTCGAGATGGCGCGCGTCTTGGAAGGGGTGGTTGGGTACGGCTCTAAGCGTCTCGCCAACGTTGTCGGACTTGTACTCGCCGATTCGTCTCGAGCCACCACTTCTGGTGCAGTTTATGAGCGACCACCCGTGAACGCATGCTATGATAAGGAAGAAGGCGAGGATGAAGACGAAGACGAGGACGAAGACGAGGACGAAGACGAGGACGAGGACGAAGACGGTGACGTGAGCGACGACGAGGACGAACACCCATGGGTCTCAACAAGTGATGATTTGGGAGATGTCACATCAGGTCTTGCTCTGTTGTTCGTCCCATCACTCACATTAAGGCTGTTAGACTGACTGTTGTCTCAAGAAGCTCAAACTGTACATCCCGGCAGCCCGATAGCGAACCTTCTCTCTCGACCCAGTCCATAATCGGTCTTACCATGACACTGGTCCCACATACTCGGTCGAAAGGCAAAGAACGCGCCGACGGCGAACGGCCCCGGCCATGCCCTTGGCTTGGCCTCCGCCGCTCCCCGCGGACGATCACTCTCCCCACCGAGATCCTCGTCCACATCCTCAGTTTCGTGGCGGTGTCGTCTCCGCATATGGGCGCTACCCTTTGCCTCGTTGCTCACTGGGTTCGCGAGCTCGCCGAGCCACGCCTGCGGCTTGAGCACATCGTCCTCGATTCCAAGGTCCCTGTGCGCATCCGCAGCCTCCGCGCCGAGATTCTCGAAGACGCGCGACGGCGGCGACCCTCCGGCGCGGTCCCGTGGGGCAGACCGAACCACGTTCGTGGAATCTGTATTCCCGAATCTAGGCTCGGACAAACGCGCTTTAGCTTTCTCAAAGCCGCGCTCCGCGTCTGTCCCAACCTCGCTGACTTCGCCCTGCACGAGGCCTGGCTCCCTCACTTCTCCGAGTTCCTCGCGGACAAACTCACAATCGTCCCCAAAGAGGCGCCGCTGCGGCTCACGCTGTTCCCGCCCTCCCTTGCCGAACCCCGTTTCTTCCCCGCCGGCGTGCGCGGGCTGGGAGATCTGTACGCGCGCGTGACGCATTTGCGCGTGATGTCCCTGCGCGTGCTCTGGACGCTCGACCTCCCGCTGATTCCCAACCTCACCCGCATCGCCGTGCCGCACCTCATTCCCGGCCTCGAAATGCACCACACCTTAGCCGACCTGCTCTCGCTTCGCTCACTCGAGATGCTCGTGCTCGTCTTCAGCTGCGAGGACCCGCCGCTTAGGTACCCGAAGAAGGAGACGGACCGCGCGGAGGCCCATGTCATTGATAGGCGCTTGAAGCACGGAGACAGGCGGTGGTTTGTGATGCGCACGGGTCCGGTCAAGAATGCTGTGGAGAACGCGGTGAAGGAGTGGAGAGAAGGGTTCGAGGATGGGGTAGATATATGGAAGCGGGCTGAGCGAGAGACAGCCGCTCTTGTAGAGGAGTACTTAATCAGGTCTGCGTAGGTTGTTTCGCTGAACATTGTGAAACGATGATGCACTTGCGTTCACTGTATGATATGGACATGTCCATTCGTTGAACTTGTTGCAACTGGGGACGACGGGATCGGGGCGCGCCTTCTCTGGATTGGGACGCAATCCTTCCGTTTCGGTACTTGGGCCGCCTTTCCTTCCATTTCTGGACTCAAACCGCCTCTCACGTGCACGCGACGCGTCATCGTCACCTCGCCGCGCGCATCCCTCCTGACCAACGTTCATCCCGACGGTCACAACCTTAGTGCTGTCGATTCCAGTGGTCCCCGCTGCCAATGGACTTCGTTCTTGGAGTTTCTGCACTCGAACCTCGAATCTGTGATACAACTGAGTGCGCATAGCACTGCGTCTACCGTTCACTGCGTCTCGTGTGCTGACGCCCCGCTCGCAGCCATTTTACATGGACCGTAAGGTGAACCATGCCCTGCATATCTTACCAATGACAGTAGCATCTCCGTCATCCTATCCTCAGAGAGAACCGCTATGGTCTTGGGAACCAACTCGCTGCCTTCTTCCATGAGTCGCATTGTCAGACGCCGTGTGCTGAAGCGCTCCCGGGATGTGCTGTCTCCTCCCTGCAGAGCGCATTCGTCTCACGCACAGACTTTCAACATCTAGTCTTGTGGATTGGCGCCCTTCACTAGTGGATGCTCGACCCACTTCTGCGGTTCCCCGTCGTGAAAACTTGTCATGCCCTTATACATCTCGATCCACCAGCTTGGTGATAAACTTTTGTCGGGGAAGGAGCGTGCATATATATCGATATCCCGTCCTCTCGCTAAGCGTGTCCTGCCGCAACCGCTTGAACGCATTGCTACCAATGCCCGCCGTCAATCCTGGCAGTAAAGTCCTCGTGACGGGCGCGAACGGCTACGTCGCCGTCTGGATCGTCCAGAACTTGCTCGATCACGGCTACTCCGTCCGCGGGACCGTCCGGTCTGAGGCTAAGGCCGCTCATCTGAAGGCTCTCTTCGCAGACAAATACGGAGGCAAGGTCGAGTTCGTCGTCGTCGAGGACATCACCAAGGTGCGCACCCGCACCCTGTCGTTTTCTCTTGCTCGTTGTACTTACATGCGACATTTATGACAGGAAGGCGCATTCGACAATGCTGTCCAGGGTATCGACGCGGTTGAACACACGGCGTCGCCATTTCACTTCAAGTCTGATGACCCAGATGTAAACCGGCCTTCCGCGTTTAGTGTACCCAACGGCGCTGATCTTACTTCCTATAGGACTTCCTGCTGCCTGCCATCAAGGGTACGACGTCTGTCATCGAGAGCGTCCTGAAACACGGGTGCGTCCTACATATAGGCTTGCGGCAGCTTCGTCTTGAGGACCTTGGTTGATCTGTTTCATGTAGTAAGGACGTTAAGAGGATCGTCGTCACTTCGTCGGTCGCAGCCGTTACGGATTTCAGCACAGGCGCGGGCCAGGTTACATACACCGAGAAGGACTTCAACGAGGAAAGCCCGAAAGAGGTCCAGGAGAAAGGACGAGGTGCAACTCCCATGCACATATATTGCGCGTCGAAGGTTCTCGCCGAAAAAGGTCGGTCTTTCGGCCCGATCTTCGGCTTGATTGACACCGGTTGACAAGAATCATCGCTGTAGCGGCCTGGGACTTGTACAACAAACACAAGGTGACTGTCGGTTGGGATCTCGTCGTCCTCAACCCGCCATATGTGAGTCATTTCCCGAGTGTTCCTTGAATAGAGAGCTGACCGTGAGCGATCAAGGTTCTTGGAGTACGTTGACCAAGGTAGCGTTTGATATCACAAGAAGACTGACCGTGTACCTTATAGCCTGTCATACATGAGGTCTCGTCACCCTCCGCGCTGAACACCTCCATGCTGGAGTGGTACAATGCCGTGGTAAAGGGCACGAAGGATGCCGACGCGCTCCTGCAGGGACACTGGTCCTGGATCGACGTGCGGGACCTCGCCGACGCTCACCGGCTTGCGATTGAGAAGGACGCCTCAGGCGGAGAGCGTTTCCTCGTAACAGCGAGTCCTTTCAAATGGCAAGACTTCGGTGCGTGTTGTTCGCATAACTCGATGTGTGTTATCATCACTCACGTGTCGCTCTCTTTGTGTGCAGTTGACGCCGCAAATGCTATCACACCATCGATCTACGACAATCTGCCGAAGGGCCGACCTGGAGCAGGAAAGGGTCTGGAAGTGGAGCACCTGATTCGATATGACACGTCGAAGGCTGGTCGTATCTTGGGAATCAAGTACACAGGCATGGAAGATTGCACTAGGGATACGCTCGAGAACTTGAAGGCCAAGGGTTGGTGAGTCCACCTCTTTGTACTTCTCGGTATCAAACAGGCATGTAGTATAGTACGTGTCCGACGCGAACAGTATTCCGCACAATGCACGATCGCTATATGTTCTTTACCGATTGAGATGCCGCATATTACAGTGGTTCATAAGCACGATTTCAATACTTCCAGGCCGACGTCAGAGCAAATGCGACATCATGCAAGGCTGTCGACCTTGAAGGTGAAAAACTCGCGCCGGGCTGGGGGCAAGCTATGGACAACCCAGATGGGGAAACGATCTTGCCGATTTGGGGTTGAGATGCCGCTTGCACGTGGGGCGCCCCCGCCGCGTGGCCACGCGCCTTCCAGAGCCCTCGACCGTGACGTCCCGACGCGTACGAGGCAAAGGTGAAGCAGACGAATCCTCGTGGGCCAACACGGATGTTGAACGTTGAACATTGAACCTCGAACATTGGAACAGACGTGGGTCGCTTCGGTCAATCCCACACCTGGGTATCTTCCCCAGGGGCACTGCATGACTATGTACGCCGCCCCTCGTACCTCTTGTGGGGACATCTGTACCCCTCTTGTACCGGCATACAATCTGACTTCTTCGTTGCTCTGAAAAAACCTGCTCAACAGTTGCCCTGAGTCATGGCAATACTCCCACTGACACTACTACCCTCATGCCGAACACATGACACAGTACTACTCACGCGGTACGCAGCCTGAGACACCTCGTATGTCGCGCGTCTTAAACGCTGACATTGTCCGTGACTTTGCCCAGGGTGCCATCGATGTTGCATCGCAGTCTCGTGACGCGATAGAAAGCCTCTATCGCCGTCCATCAAGTGGGTGGTCCCCAATCCAGTGCCCACATCGGTCAAGGGAACGCATCTTGACAAACCGGACGCGAGTTGAGAAAATCGCGATACGTTCTGGCTCCTCGATGTCCCACGCTCTGGCTGCCTCCTCCCGGTACTCAGCATTCGACCCACTTTCGTGGAAGCGTTCCCCGCAACTTGCTTATCAACGCTCCGCGATGAATCAGCTGCGCGTATAAAACTCTCCCGGTTGCTCGCAAACCCTTGCATCTACTTTGAACGTGTTCCCAACCATGCCCGCAGTCCTCCCTGGAAGCAAAGTCCTCGTTACTGGCGCGAATGGCTACATCGCAGTCTGGGTCGTCAAGAACCTTCTCGAGCACGGCTATACTGTCCGCGGGACGGTCCGCTCCGAAGCCAAGTCAGCACACTTGAAGAAGTTGTTCGCGGACAAATACGCGGGCAAGCTTGAATTTGTTGTAGTGGAAGATATCACCAAGGTGCGATGCCCGTCGCATTCCGTGATGCAAATCCGCGCCTGTGATAATCCTAACGCGTCGTTTAGGAGGGGGCCTTTGATAGCGCCGTGCAGGGCGTGGATGCTGTTGAGCACACGGCTTCACCCTTCCACTTTGCGGGTGATCATCCAGATGTGCGTTTTCATGTGCCCCGGGTCTTCGAGACGGTTTGAACTCATGCTCTCTCTTACTAGGAATACCTCATTCCAGCCATCAAGGGCACCACATCTGTGATCGAAAGCGTTCTGAAATACGGGTACGATGGCGCATCGGCTCATATCGCTCAGCTCATTAATGAGAGCCATTTCACAAATCCAGGAAGGACGTTAAAAGGATTGTCGTCACTTCGTCTTGCGCTTCCGTCCAGAACTTCCTGCCACAGCCCACAATCTATACCGAGAAGGATTTCAACGAGACGAGTCCCAGAGAGATCGAAGAGAAGGGACGAAACGCTGCTCCATTGCACAAGTACTGTGCATCGAAGGTGCTCGCTGAGAAAGGTAAGTAAGCTGCTAGTATTCGTGGTAGAGGCGAAGGCCAATTGGATCAATAATTCCAGCCGCCTGGGACCTTTACAACAAGCACAAGGGATCCGTGGCCTGGGACCTCGTGGTTCTGAACCCGCCATACGTGAGTATTCATCATAGTATCGGTCCCACGCAGTTGCTAACAGAGAGTAATTCAGGTCTTTGGGGTACGTCTAGCGTATTGATATGAGTTAGACGATGGGCCTGATCACATATGTCACCGACAGCCTGTCATCCATGAAGTGTCGTCGCCTGACGCGTTGAACACCTCCGTGCTCGATTGGTACAATACGGTGGTCAAGGGCACGAAGGACGCGGAGACTCTGGCGACACTTGGAAATGCCTGGGTAGACGTGCGCGACCTTGCGGAGGCGCATCGGCTAGCGATCGAGAAGGAGGCCGCCGGCGGCGAGCGTTTCATCGTGACTCCAGGTGCGTCCTTCATCCTCGCCTCTGCAAGGCCCGCGTGATTTATGAATCTGACGTAATTTTATCTTCTCATTCAAGGGCCTTTCAAGTGGCAAGACTGGGGTACGCGTCTCTCTCTTGGAAATCTGTTATCGCTGCTAAAGCCTACTGTTCCTGTAGTCGACGCCGCCAACGCGCTCACGCCGCCACTGTACGATAACCTCCCCAAGGGCAAACCTGGCGCAGGCAAGGCTCCGGGCGTCGTGTACCCCGTGCGCTACGACGTGTCGAAAGCAGATCGTATTTTGGGAATTAAGTACACGAGCCTCGAAGCCTCCACCAGGGACAGCCTCGCGGACTTCAAGGCCAGGGGTTGGTGATTCCTGTTCTCATATGGAATTCGCATGTTTGTTTGATCACGAGAGATCGTGTATACTATGTAGGCAATGTATAGTCATAAGCGACATCATTGAATGAAATATTGAAAGGAGCGCATATAGTATATTTCGCGCAGAATCTCTGTGTAATCAGGTTCAGAAGGGCTGAATGGCAACGATTGGAGGATAATTGCGTTATCGACGCTCTTTCATACGTGTTATTACCAGACATCCCAAGACTGCTGTTCATTCCCAATGAAAAGAAAGACAATTCCACCAGTGTTCTTCGTCTGACGGACATTGACACGGAACCTCTGGACACCCATCCTACCGCTGCACAATCCGGACTAGTGAATACCGCCGAGCTGGGTTGCTGCAGAACGACATGAGCATACCGATTCGTTGCCAGAGACTCGAATTTCAAAGATGATTGTGACGTACGGGTGAGCGAATTGTATTTAGGGCACAGGGCACTCCAGGCTTCGGGAACCGGATCCTGGGCAGCCACGTCGCCGATGTCCTCCGCGAACACCACAGCAAAACCAGCCTCCAAGTGCCAGTCAATATGGCAGTGGAGGAACCAAGGCCCCGCGTTGTCCGTGAAGAACCGTATCTGAAGTTCGTGTGAGACTTCAATGTTCAACGGCACCGATAAACTTTCTCACAGTAACGTTATCCCCTATGGTGCCCGTGCTGACAACATCGCGACGAGGGGGATTGTCGAAGTTGTAGTCGCTTTGCCCGGCGGCACGGATGACATCAAAATTATGCTGACAAATTATGTCAGGGATGCTCAAGGTACGCAGAAACAGAATGGCCACTCACGCCGTGCAGATGAAAAGGGTGGGGCCCGCTTGGAGCAGAAGTGGTATCGACAGGGAGGGAGATCTGGACAGTCTTACCAGCAGGCAACTCAATGATGCTACCTTTTGGCATAAGGTCGGAAGCGGCCTGTGCGCCGTTGAGGATCTGCAGCAACACCGGAACGTTGGGGGGTATAAATGACACGTTATTGATGGTGAAGTTCGGTGCCATCTGTAGTAGACGTGGTGAGCTACGCATGTTCCGATGTATCGACGCACACTCACGAATCCAAGTTTCAAGTTATGGTTGACATCCGCACAGTCAACGCAATGCTGACTGGCAGGACCAACGACGCCCGGGTTCTCGAGCGGCTGGATGATGTATCAAACAAGGAAACCAATTCAATGTATGTATGGCTTTACCACCAAGGAAGTCTCGACCAGAGGCGCCGTAGACGTATCTTGAGAAGTAGTGGGTTCAACCTCATCCGCACCTGCATACCGGAGGATCGCGCTATTCGTCCCGCCGGTGAACCCGATTGTGGCAGAGAAGCTTGGGTTTGCACGGATCCCTTAACGACGTTGATTGATGAGATCGCAAGATGTTGGCCATGGTAGCAACTTACAGTAATTTCCGACCGTCTGGTCAGCCGTCATTACAAGGGAGTATCGCTGGCCTGGAAGTAAATGAGTAAAGGTAAATCGTCAGAGCAAGGATGGAATGTACCAGCGAAGATCTGGAGGGAATCTACTACTAGAGGTTGTGTGTTGACGCCGTCGGCCTCAATAACCTACAACGCCAGTAAGATATGAAGGATCAAAAATAACAGTATACATACGGTGAATTTATGTCCATCGATCTGAAAGACGTAGTTAGGATCGCAACTGATGGATACCTGCAAGGGTAGGTGAGATCATGTCTCGAAAAGCACTGTTTTGGAACGTACCAGTCTGAATCGGTAGCGCTTGCCTTGCTCGACTGATATCACGGCGAGATCGGAAGTGGCACCAGAGACCCGACCACTGCGAGACACAGTCAGGAAAAGCTCTGAGTGTGGCACGCGAGAGATTGGTTTACTCACAGCCCATTGATGAGGGTGGAATCAGAAACCCTATAAGAATCATGAGAACAATTGTCTGAGCATCTAGAAGACGCAAACGTACGCGCGGCCAGTGATAGTCGGTGCGAGAGCGTGATACCAGTCAGCAAGAGTGATGATAGTAGTAGTATCATCCACGTCATAGAGGCTCGCATGTGGATCATTCGGGTCATACACTGCATCGTGAGTGAGCTTCAAACTTTATTCGAATAGTAGCACAGCGTCGTATCTTACCAATAAATGCACCACGGAGACCATCGCAGTACTGCGTAGAGAGATGGGAATGATACCAGAACGTTCCGGCTTGATCGGGCACATTGAAGTTGTATAAAAAGGAGTCCCCAGTGGCAATTGGACATTGATTCACGAATGCGGGGCCATCAGCCCAGTTGGTGCCTTTCTGAAAGAAGCCGTGCCAGTGCTGGAAATGGCGTCAGAATTCGACGGCGTAACGAAGAGGGGATCGCTGACAATGGAGGTCGACTTCAGCATTGCGACATCCGAGAGCTGGTTGTTCACTGTCAGCTGGAAGTTGTCACCCTTTGACGTAGTTCGGTAAGCAAGTCGTAGACCAAAAAGGCGTCAAATTACCTTCTTGCCTGTGATCAGTGGGCCGGGGAAAGTGCCGACACCATTCACACCAGCAACGACAGTGCTAGGTGAGGCGAAACATGCTCAGACAGCCTGTTCGAGAGTCGAATAGAGGACTTACTCGCGGGTGACACTGTTGCCGTCGGGCGCCATTTGGACGTTCACGATGTCCAGAGTGGCAACGGGGCCTACCGCGGCCAACGTTCCCAGTGACATGGACAATGCGACCAATGTCGCGCGCAATTGAAAGCGGGCCATAACAGGGAGCAGTCCTCAAGAAGGAGTGACGCACAAAGGCCTCGAGCGGTCACCAAAGAAGTGCCTGGGGAGATGGGCAACATCATTGGTGTTTTATACTCCAGAGGGTCTACCGCTGCGCACGCTTCGACCAGTGTAGCACGGACGTTCAGTGTTCCGGCCAGACACATCCGAAGCGGCCTAGTGCCAAACACGGTAGCGTTCGGGAGAACGTTTCTCTCGGAATCAGCGGCAATTCCGCGTGAACGGGAATACTGAACGCATGGGAGGATGGACCTGCCTAACGGGACTTGGCAAAGCACAGACCACGAGAGTGAGCGCCCAGATGCGAGTGCATGGTAATGCATTTTTGCACCCTCTCTAGTGTTCTGTTTGTTGTAAACGTGCAGAAGAGACTAGGCCATCCCGTGAAGTGTAGTGCCAGTGTCACCTCACGGACAGACAAGAATAGAATGCTTGCTCTTGGGCAGGAACAGGGCACGACGGATTCCCAGGAGACGATGCAGTGGTATCGTGTCAGATGGCAAGCGACCACGAGCAGACAAATAAGCCGGAGTGGGAGCGATATGAATTCAATCAGCAAGAACAGAGAGATTTTCGATGCGCTCTAGACCAACCAGCGTGCGATGTGTACGGGGATGGCATTCGATGAGTAGGAAACCTGTCGTACGGACCGCCACCTTCGGAGATCTAAAAGGGAAAATCCCGCTTCGGGCTGTACAGCTGGCTTACCTGGTCGACTCACGATTCGGCCTCCATCGCACCGGCGACAACGGAGGCCTCCTGTGCTTCCCAAGTCGGCTTGCTTGCTCCGTGTCAGTACTGAGACCTCCGTTGTTCATGCTGCGAGCTATGTAATGTGTCTTTGGACAGATCGTGGTCGCGCCCCGGGCACGATGTCATGTGCCAATGTAGGATCACGCCAACCTCCCAAGCCGAGTCGGACCGTCAGCAGCGAGCGGTTTACTGCATGAGCAATGGAGGTGCATCAGCAATGCAGTGGGTATGAAAGACCGTTACCCAGTCTGTGCGAACATGGCACGACCTTGGCTGAATGCATGTACGTACTACTTCTTGTCCTTCGCATGCTAGCGCGGGATCTTTCAACCCCTAGGCCATTGGCAAACCTGGAGAGTCCTCCGAAACGAATTGAACTCAACGCGTTTGTCATAGCGTGACTATGGTACAACGAGAATCGGTCGGTTGAAGTCCAATAGTTGTAGCCGAGGCATAGTGCCCGGTTTCCGAAGATGAGAGACGAGAGTTTGAAGGCAGCTATAGGTATAGGAAGCGCTCAAACTTCAGACTCGTATTTGCCCTTTTCCACGCCTTCGCCGTCGACCAGGACTGGACAGCCGTGTGAGACTTGCTTGCTTAGATAATTCCCCCAAACCCTGAGATCCAAGTTTCCATCTCTATTGCCGTGCTCCAGTCGCGTGTGCATCGGGCAAAGCACCGCGGTTAGATTGCACGCACACCAACGCGTGAGTCCTCTCTTTAGGGCGAAAACCTGATGACTTCACTGACCTCTCCTAGCTTGGAAGTTTTACTGTGTATGCTTAGACATGTCGGCCTTCCACAGACGTCAAAGCATAGATCGCGACATCGATACTTTGTTGGAAGAGATATTTGTCCTAGCCGAGCGTGTACGGGTCCTCCGCGGGCATCGCAATCAGCTGGCACCGATCTCCCGAATCCCCCCGGATGTCCTGCTATCAATATTCCGCCTGTCCATGCCCGAGGAGGGCAAACGTCTGTTTCCTTCCAGCCACAACTTCTCGCACGTTTGCCAATACTGGCGTTATCTCGCGGTAGACAGTCCCTTGCTCTGGTCGAATGTACCTCGGAACACACACGAACTGACCGCGATGTTCTTGGAGCGGTCACAAAGGATCCCGTTGACCTTCTGCGTGAAGAATGACAAGCATGTTGAGGACGCCGCAATCAACATTGCCCTTGATCATATGGACCGCACTCAAACGTTGTATCATCGCGCTTCGACCAACAAAATCGGGGATTACGTAGATCGCCTATCACGGCCTGCCCCATCACTTGTCCAATGCACGATTATCTGGACATCCTACGGACGGAAGGTACCGCTCCCAGACACGTTCCTTGGTCTGTATGCGCCGCGGCTGCGAAACCTGCATCTCTGCGGTCTAGATCTCCCATGGCGCGCCTTGTGTCAACCAGGGCTCGTACGGAGCCTGACAAGCTTGACACTGCGCATCTCATCCTCGTCTTTGTCGGTTCGGGACGTTATCGCGACGCTAAGGGCAACGCCCGCACTGGAGAACCTCGTCATGGAGAAACTGTGGTATCAGGAGGCGCGGACTGCTCCGATGGACGACGTAAACATGATTGCGGATGTCGACGTCGAATTGTGCAGCCTAACGACTTTGAAGATACGCGAAGAGGCAAACCGTCTTTGTAGCTACCTACCCTTTACTCGGGTTCCGCCAACCACTTCGGTGTCCATCGAGCTCTTTGGGGATTCATGCGACCTTACCCCATTAAAGGACTTCCTCGAGGGTCTAAATCCAGCCCAAGAGCCCGTTCGTTGCTTAGCATATACAAAAGGTACTAGCCCCTTGGACGGCTCGCTCGTCATCGAGCTTCACGCGGACCCAATCTCGGTCGGCGGTCCTTCTCAGATCGAGGAGTACAAGGACTCAATCACAGACGAAGATCACCCCTGTTTACTGCGAGTAGCCGTACCAGTCACCTGGAGAAGCGCTGGCCACCCGATCCTGGGCGCAATGCGCCTTGCCGCCGTTGGCTGCCTCGATGTGTCGCTCAAGGAGGACGACGCGATGTTCTCCAGACACCTCTTAGAACATTGCACGAACGCGACCGAGCTGCTGCTCGTGGGAGTGCTCACGTGCGAGGTCATCCTGCCCACGTTGGTTCCTCAAGCAGAGTCGAATATGGTGCGGCTGCTCCCGGATTTGAGACGGATGCGGATTCATCTGCACTGGCGGGACCTCCCGGAAATGGTGATGACGGACTTGAAGGCCGTTCTTGCAGATAGAAATGGTGTCTCGGCACCGGAGCTCCAGCTTAGCATCAACAGAGATGTGGAATCGACAATATATGCCAGCCTTTCCCAAGCGGCTGGACGTCCCGGACTTGTGATTTCAGAGTACTGAGTTATTTATTCAGTTCCCTCCTGTCGTGCTGTACGACTTGCGCAGCATTTTCACGCCATTTTTTCTGCATTCAGCGTATCACTATGCCCTTTCTGATATATTATTGTGCATCGTCAACGATAGCACGTTACTATCTGGCACTTTAATACTTGGCGCGTTTTGTACCTGGCTCCAACTTCATTGGGAGCATAGTCACTGTTGTGGGCTCTGTAATCACCCGCTACGATGTCGTGCTCTAGGCCTGAATGTGTTGTCTGCCAAAGGAGTTTTACTGTAGTTTTACGACCTTAGGTTCGGTCCGCCTTCCGGGGGACAGGGGACAGCTGCAAGTTCGGGGCCGTGGGAAGTTCGCAAACTGACTGGAGTCAGTTAGATATATTCTCACAGTAAGTAACATAATTCTCACGATCAGCTCAGGCCCTGGATTTTGGCGGGGGACAGGGGACAACACGGGAAATTAGGTTCAGTTCGGGCTGCCAGGGGACAGGGGACGAACCTAAGGTCGTAAAACTACAGTATAAGATAAGTTCTTGATATTTGAATCGTCCATCGAGGATTGGAGCTCACGTTTGCCAAGAACCATTTGTCAGCTACAGAATAGCAACACTTCAGTCTTCGGGCCAATAGACTAACTCAGTCATGAACGATGATACATGAGCAGGAGAGATGGTCGAGAAGACGTTTCCGCGAGGATCGGAGTTCAAACTAATGACATCACGCGATACAGTGAACAGTGAGCGCCCGTGCCATGTTGGGTGAAAGACGGCCGCGCTTTCCCAGTGTCCGTTTCATTGACACGAGAGGTCCATTTCCATTCATCTATGGCTGGCGATATGACTGTACTCTCGTGCGACGCGGAAGACAGGGCTATTCCTCTTGTTCACCCATATAGGACAAGACCGGCTCCGTTGCGTCGCTCTACCTATTCTGACCTTCATTCGTGTCGAGGTGAGCTTATATAGAGCATTCTGCCCCAGACGCGCTATGACACATTATTCCTGCTTTAGTGGGCTCATGATGAATGAGACTGCGTGGCTAGGAGTAACGGGCTTCGCCCTATTCGGCCTGTCGAAACTATACAGATTGGGCGTGGTCAAATCAACAATCAAGACCCTACCGAGCCTGCCAGGAGCGACGTTGTTCTACGGTGAGGCGTATTCGTAACCTCGGAGCTTGTTTCCACTCAAGAGAACCCTCTTGACAGGCAATACGCAGCAGCTTTGGGGCTTCGAGGGAGGGAAGGTGCACGAAGAGATTGGAAACATCGGCTCAGTTGTCAAAGTCTACGGCCTGGCCGGAGTGAGTGTTGCCCGAATTTCCTCCTTCGCATAAACCGCTCACGGGGCGATCTAACCCAGGACGAACACCTGTATGTTTCCGATCCTCGTGCATTGCATCACATCCTCGTTAAGGACCAAGATGGATTCGAGGAGAGTATGGGTCTCACCGAGTGAGACCGAACTACACTGCGCTCATAATTAGGCCGTAACGTCTCCTAATAGGGCGACTAAGCTGTTCTGGGGAAAGGGGCTGATTGGGAGCGTCGGTATGTAGGGTTGTGTTTTCTCTCCTCCCGTCGCTCACAATCACGGTAGGCGACGACCATAAGAAGTTCGTAGAACTGGGACTTCATTCTCTTTTGGCATCTGACGGAACCTGCACAGGCAGCGGAAGATGCTCAACCCGGTCTTTTCGACCGCCAACCTTCGGGAGATCAAGCCCGTCTTCTCCCAAGTGACAAAGCAGGCCAGTCCCTCTTTCCCGATCGCACTCATTCACATATTAACTCGCATACACTGGTAGCTACGCGAGGGAATCGCAGGGGCTGTGCGTAAAGGCGACGGTGTTGTCAATATTTTGGACTGGTTGTCCCGTGCGGCGCTCGAGTACATCGGGATCGGAGGATTGGGCTACTCCTTTGGAGCGCTCGGCGAAAACCCGAACACCGTTTACGGCCATGCCGCCGAAAACTTGCTGTGCGTGCATCCCTTGCATTCCGCATTAGGCTCTTGGTCACTATCCTACGCAGGCCTACGGCAGCCCCATACTTCCCCTTTCTACCGATTTTGCCAATGGTGACGACCTTGCTTTCCGCTAAGACCAGGAGACGCATCGTGGAATTGCTGCCCCCTGTCGGAGTGATCAAAGAGCTAAAATGGGTCATTGATACCATGGCCCAGACCGCGAAGGATATCTATATGGCCAAGAAGCGTGCGCTTGAAGACGGCGAAGGCGATATGAAAGACACGTTGACGAACGGAAAGGACATCCTCACCATATTGAGTGAGAGCGTTCTTCCCGTCTCCCGCTCGTTCCTTGTCTGATTGCCCGTGATAGTGCGGGCCAATATGCAAGTATCCGAGGCTGATCGGATGCCGGAGCATGAAGTCCTTGGTCAAATGACGTGAGCTTGTGCAACGGCGATAGTTCACCTCGCATCGTAACGCCACTCAACCCAACTACAGAACTCTCATATTTGCTGCATACGATACGACGTATGTTTGTTCTGTCTGAGATATACCAGGCGTTGAGCTGACGCAGCGTTCGTTCGCAGATCGTCGTCCTTGTCGCGCATCTTATATCTACTCTCCAAGAACCAGACCGTGCAGGACGAACTTCGTGCCGAGGTCTTGGAGGTGCACGAACATCACGGCGACGCGGACCCATCATACGATCAGCTGATGTCGTTGCCGGTGCTGGACAGCGTCGTGCGCGAAACGCTCCGTTTGTCAGTGGTACTTCCTCCTCCTTCCACGGTATGCATGACTGAATCACGCGTGGCCTAGGCACTCCCCGGCCCCGTTCATGACCAGAGTGTATGTCCTTATTCATCTCCGTCGTCAAACTCGACTGACCGGATTCAAATCATAGCGCGAAGAGGGACAACGTGCTGCCTCTTGCCATGCCCATGCCTGGCACGGACGGCAACGCGATTCGTGAGGTGCCCATACGTAAAGGTCAAGGCCTCTATATCGGTATCGCGAGCATCAACCGAAGTCGTGCCATATACGGCCCGGACGCTGAAGAATGGAAACCCGCACGATGGCGTTCCCCACTTCCTTCGAGCGTTTCCGAGGCGAAGATCCCCGGTGTATACTCTAACCAGTGAGTACGACGCTGCGGTTCTCTGTGATGCTTTCTCATCCAATATCTGCCATAGACTCACGTTCCTCGGCGGAGGGCGCGCTTGCATGTAAGATGGTCTTATCCCTGTGATGTTGATATGTGCTGAACGATCCGCAGTGGGTTCACCTTCGCGGAGCTCGAGATCAGTGAGCCGCGTCCCTTGATACCTTGTATCGTATCATGGACTAAACCGGTTTGCATCGCAGAGACGGTGCTCTATATGCTTCTCTGCAACTTCAAGTTCGAGCCCCGAGCCGATACGATATCGTGGAAGTTGACGCCTGTCATGATCCCGTACATCAAGGGTAGAGACGACGACCGTGGGCAGCTTCCGTTGAAGGTCAGCTTGCTTAAACATTGACGTGTACAATGAGCGAGGACAACACGTGAGATGCCAGTCGTATTGCTTTTGATATCGCTATCTCTCATCGCATGTTGAAACCGTGTACAATGAATCTATTACAACCATTGCGTGCTCAGCGCATGTTTTCAACGAATTGTATTGAATTTTTGGGATTTGGCGACCCGTGGGACGATATTTTTCAGACAAACCGATTTCTCACTCATGGTTGCATGCCCGGCATGCCTGCTGACAACTTGCAGCCTCGGAACGTTCGCTGGCAAAACCGGGTTGACAAGACGAACAGCAAGCATTTCCTTACTATGCAGAACGCGGCAGCATCAAACCCGTTGATACAATATGCAAACGAATTTATCGATCAATATATAGTCCTTGCGATGATGCGCTGCATTCGAGCTCATGAGCCGGACGATGGTGTTTACTTCAATCGAGAAATCGTACCGCATCTATGGCGGGCTTATACACCAGTGGAGCTCGGGAGAGCGGTCACGGTCCAGGTGATGACGCTGGTATGCTCAATCATCCACGGCGCGTGGTCGGTCAGGGTGAAGAACTTCTTGGTTGCCGTGAACGTCGCCGGGATGGCCGTGTCCGTGATAGTACCAGAGGCCTCAACGGTCGCAGTCGGCTTCTGACAAGTTGCGAGAAAGACGCGCTTCAGACAGGATTAAGAAAGGGGAGAAGTGGAGCACGACTTACAGGGACAGCGAAGGCGACAGAGGCCAAGGCGAGGAGGGAGGCGAAGGAGAACTTCATTGTGTGTTCGGCGTCGAGGATGACGAGTCCGTGAGGATGTGTGCGCGAGTAAGGGTGAGCTATATGGTGCGCACAAGAAGTCGAGACGATGATGTGTTGGGCTTATATGAACGCTCGTAGCATGCATGAGCTGACCAAACGTGCTGAGGTTACCAACCATCAGGTACGACCTCCGCGTAATCGCTCGAGACCTTTCCGCATGTCGGCGCCCGACCTGCGCACAGTTCTCGCCAGGTACGGCGACGGGCTTCTGAGCAACAGATGCAATGGAGACGCGAGGACGCGTGCCAGGGCGCGAAAGACGGCAGTGGAAGGTATCGCCGCCATGGGAAAGTCGCAGTCAAGCGCAAGAAGCACATCATTGTGGAGGGCCGACGACCGGGAGTCACTAGTCATTCGCGCTCGGGGATGCCTCTCCGGGTTGTCCGGTCGTTCTTACCAACTGGATGAGGCAAGGGTCAGGGGACTCAGAAAGACGATGATCAGTCAAATGCGAGCCGAGGTCGCGGCATACAGCACGGTGAAGCAGCCTGTGAACACTCGTTATGGTGAAGCCGACTAGGGCAAGTTCGGAGTGATGGCCGTACGCACCTCGTAAGTATGCAGCACCCTGAGCCGCCAAGTTTAACCTCTCTGTGCCTTGCGAACCTGGAGGTGGCTGGGTCTGCATACTTGCAGAGGCTGTCAGCAACAAATGGTCAGACTTCCGCGTCGCCTGTGCTCGGTAAGAAATCCACCATCAGCTTCACCACGCAACCCAAAACGCAGCAGTGACATAGTTTGCCATTTTCGGCCCACGGTCTTGAGAGATCCTGTCCATCGCTGCGTCGGGCGCCTTGCATGGGAAGCTCTGCGTTGCAGATCAGCGCGTTGTGCCCGAGAGATGTGGCGATGGTATTGGCCGACAAACCATTGCGTTGACGTTCGGACTTTCGGGATGGGAACGAGAGTCGCGCTCCGAAGATCGGGGTGACCTATTACGGTTGGATCCCGACGCTGACGCCAGCGCAACCTGACCGGACCCGCGGGCGCGGGGAAAGGATGACATCTCTACATCACTACAAAAACCAATTGGTCACCGAAGAAGCCGGCCGTGAGTATACATAGATTGCCGGAAGCCCAGTTTTCAGTACCTGACGTCGGCTGCGCGGCAGAGCGCTTTGTCGAAGTTTGCTGATCAGAGCTGGGTCAACGCTGAATCGAAGCAGATCAGGTGGGTGGATGGTGGGTACAAAGAGTTCGATGCCGTTGCGGAACAAGCGTCACGCTATACCAGGTTGATTGATACATCGTAATCCTGTTGAGTCGGCTCGCCGCGCAGGCACAAAGAAGGTTAGACTCGAGCCCTACCAAAGCGCACGGTATTCGCGGGTAAAGTACGTGCTTCACAAGGACGAAACGAGACGATGGTGGACGTGATTCGTCGAGGTGGCAGTGAGCATTTTCGATATCCGGCGGTCCCGCCGAACACTCTCCCACGGATCTTTCTTTGCTTTTTTCGTGGCAATCACTGGCAACGAACGACCTCTGTCACCAACTCCGGACCTTTCCTCTTTGCGATACGCAGATATCTGAGGCACAATCGATGCTCTGTTACAAAGAGACGGTCTTCGGCTCTCACCGCAATGTACCAATGAACGTTCGAACAGAAAACGGCTGAGGAGGCAGAGCTGGACTTCACGCGATCACCGCTCAGAACGGTCGGCGCAGATTCCCGCATCCCGAGACATCTACGCGTCAGAGGAGGGCGTTAGAGCGACCACAATTGAGTGGCAGCTTCGGCGCGAGTGATATCGGGCCCGCTGCTTACCCGCGCTCTTTGGGGTGCTCTGGACTGTTGTACACGTCACCGAAGGTAAAGTCGTACTCGCACATTCACAGCGGGAGGAACTGAACAGCTTCGTTGAGAGCTTGAGCTTGTCGATTTCCAGGATGTGACTCCCTGAAACCGCGTCTGACTGCTTGCTGCGGCACTTCCGACCACACCTGCAACATTCAAAAAACAAGTCCCTGATGCTTCCACAGCCACATATGCGGATCAATCCCGCCGTTTTCCCTTGTCCGCGGACCCACTCCTCCGGATTCGCGCTAAACTTGCGCGCTCCCACCATCGCCGAGCTCGGTACTGACGCGTTATTCTCGTTATTCTCATCCGTTTGCCGCCACTGACGGCCCCGACTGTGCCGTCCGAAGATCGCGTTACTGAATGATTGCGCAACAGGGTGTTCTCAGATATTGCTTCCATCTGCGCTCTCCCGACGCCCGGATGTGAACGGCGCTCGTTACCTTTTCTGTCGCACGCAGCTATCGGCGCGACTGCAGGGACTCCGGCCAGGCAAACTGCGCCATGTGCAACGCAGTATCCGGCGAAAGCTGTCTCTCACGTACAACTCTGTTGATCATCATTTGCGCCAAATTTTTTCCTCCAGGAGGGATGAGAGCGCCAAAGTCGTGACGATTCGGTCGTGCCTGACTGACGTCCCAGTGACTTCTTCTACGGAGACACGGACAAAGAGATGTCAGGGGGAGGAAGGCATATAAGGAGTGCGCGAAATGCTTGGAGTCCCCAACCCGCTCAGCGACATCTGTCCAGGGTTTCCTCCTCATTGTCCGACTTCCAGCCTTTGCTTTAGGGAACGTCGACCTTCTTCGCAATGGCCCGCTTCCAGTCCCTCGCTGCCTTTGTGGCTTTGTCCATGGCCGTCGGCGGTCTCGCCGCCATCGGGCCCTCTGCTACCATCGACATAGTCAATCTCGAGCTTGCTCCTGATGGCTTTAACCGCTCGTAAGGTCATCATTTCCTCATAGTTTTGCAGTCGCTGACCAGCACGTAGGACGGTTCTCGCTGGAGGCACTTTCCCCGGCCCTCTCATCACCGGAAACAAGGGTGATAACTTTCAGCTGACTGTCAACAACCAGCTCACGGACACCACCATGTTGAAGACGACCACAATTGTAAGCGTTCTGCTTTACACCAGCCACAGGGCGGTACCTAATTCAATATTCGCAGCATTGGCACGGTTTCTTCCAGAAGGGTACCAACTGGGCCGACGGTCCGGCCTTCGTCAACCAGTGCCCGATCGCGAGCGGCAACTCGTTCTTGTACGACTTCAACGTCCCGGACCAGGCCGGCACCTTCTGGTACCACTCTCACTTGCAAACCCAGTATTGCGATGGTCTGCGTGGCGCGTTCGTTGGTGAGTATAATCGAAGGGCGTGCTTGAAGGGACGCTGATGGTGACACTTGGTAGTTTACGATCCCAACGACCCCAATGCCGACCTCTACGACGTCGACGACGAGTCCACCGTCATCACGCTCGCAGACTGGTATCACGCAGTGGCTCCCACCCTCGTCTTCGGTGTTGCCGACTCTACGTTGATCAACGGGCTGTTAGTCGGTTCGTTCTGGCGGTATTATTCTGGCTGACGCACTTCCTCCAGGGGACGTTACGCCGGAGGACCCTCATCGGATTTGGCGGTGATCAGCGTCACTTCTGGGACGCGCTACAGGTTCCGCCTGGTGTCTATTAGCTGTGACCCCAACTTCACCTTCCAGATTGATGGTCACACGTTCACCGTTCGTAAAGCGCCACAATCAGTCCGGCATAGCTTCTGATATCTTTATCAGATCATCGAAGTTGACGGTGTCAACCACGAGCCCCTCGAGGTCGACCAACTCCAGATCTTCGCCGGTCAGCGCTACTCGATCGTCATGGCCGCTGACCAGCCCGTCGACAACTACTGGATCCGCGCCAACCCGAACATCGGTGCTGCTCAGGGCTTCGCTAACGGCATCAACTCTGCAATCTTGCGCTATGTCGGCGCCGACGCCGTTGAACCCACCACGACTCAGGACACCCCGTCTGCGGCGCTCGTCGAGACGAGCCTCGTGCCCGCCGAGAACCCTGGCGCGCCCATTCCCGCTGACCAGCGCTGCGTCGACTGCGCAGACGTGAACATCAACCTCGCGCTCGACTTCAACCTCAACGGCGACCTCCAGTTCAACATCAACGGTATCAGCTACGTCTCTCCCACCGTTCCGGTGCTGCTACAAATCCTGTCCGGTGCCCAGTCCGCCACGGACCTGCTCCCGAGTGGCAGCGTCTACTCTCTCCCGAAGAACAGCACGATCCAGATTTCGTTGCCGGCTGGTTCGACTGCCCCTGCTGCGGGCGGCCCGCACCCCTTCCATTTGCACGGAGTCAGTTCCTTTCCTCCCTCGTTTCTCCGAGGTCGGCAGTGCTCATATCGTCCTTAGCACACCTTCGACGTCGTGCGGGCGTCGGGCCAGTCTGACTACAACTGGATCAATCCGCCCCGCCGTGATGTCATCAGCACCGGCCAGACTGGCGACAACGTCACCGTAAGCTTCACCGTGATCGTCCTTGATTCTCGGTCTTCTGACGTGACGGTGTGCATAGATCCGCTTCGTCACTGACAACTACGGTCCTTGGTTCCTCCACTGCCACATCGACTGGCATCTCGAGAACGGCTTCGCCGTCGTGTTCGCTGAGGACGCCGGTGAGGTCTCAGCGAACGTCCCGGTCCCCGACGCGTGGAGCAACCTGTGCCCTATCTACGACGACCTTACTGCCGACGAGCTCGGCGGCGAGGACTAAACCAAGCGATGCACAATGCGCTCCCTCCAGGGAACTGCGGACTCTTTTCAATCTGTAACTTTTATCGTCATCGTTTATACATACACATCAGTTCTTTCTATGGGGCTTGGGGTTTGTTGGAGCTGAAGGGCTTTCTTGCATTATCTATAATTCTCGCAGTCGTCCACAGTGTTTTGGAGGGGTAGGTTTACAAGCAGTAATGCAGCATAGAGGAGACATAAATGAAAGAAGTTTTGAATCATCTGCTATCAGATTGTTTGAGCGTGCCTCCTTTGCAGTGCAGCTGAGGTTCTCAGGTTTGATGTTACCGGGAACGTACAAGGTGGGTCGATCGTGACGCCGTCGACAACAATGATGCACAACGGGAGGCTTAGCCCCGCTTACATTCCCGAGAGACGAGTTGTATGGATACACATCATAACTTTGCTACAGCCACTCCTTTCTCCTCCACATCCCACAGACTCCACACCTCGCCCACCTCGGCCCCTACGCCGTTGCTTGCAACGCGCTCATATGCCCTTCGCACATTCTCCCCACGAGTCCTCTCTATACGCACCCAGCCCTTGCCATCCTGCATAAGCTCCGCCCAGGCCTTGTTTTGCATTGAGAGGATGGTGGGGGTAGGAAGCTGGCGCCGGCGGAGGGTGAGCCACTCTGGCATGAAAAATTGTTCAAGAGTCGGCGCGTCTTTTGGGGTCTGAGCATGTGAAACCTCAAGGGCGGTGTTGGTCGTCCACTTGGTGGACGAGCCTTCGGGGGAAGAAGGTGATAACGTGCTGAGCCCGAGTTGGATGCTTGCAGTGAGTTTGCCGCTTCCCTTGTAATGAGCGAATATCTTGTTGTTCAGGTCGTCGTTCCCGGCGACGTCGATGTATATCCATTCCTCCTGGGCGCCGTCTCCATCTTTCAAGTTCAGAGCATTAGACGAGGCGAACGAGTCGTATTCCGACACCTCGTCGTACAGCCCCAGTCCATTCGTGAACGCCAAGTTCCTCTTCGACGTCAACCCCACCACCTTCATCCCCTGCAGCTTCCGCTTGCGGATCAAGTAAGCCAGACAGAACGCCGTCTTCGCCGACGCGGAGGATATCAGGACGCGTCTTGCCCCGCCACGATACCCCGAGGCGTGCAACCAGTCCTCGCACCAAAACGCGGTCCAAAACAGCGGGCGGTAGAGCATCGTGAGGTCCTCGAGGTGCGGGTCGGAGGATACATATTGCGGGTCACGAGAGCACAGGGTGAGGGTGTTGTACGGTCGGCGGTCGGGCGGGAGGTGCGGGCGCGGGATAAAGACGTTGGGAGAGGATGGGGATGAAGAGTGTGATATGGGAACGAGGAGGTGGGTGGTGGGTGCGAGGTAGCCGTAGACACGTTCGCCGACGGGGAGCGAGGGGGAGGTGGAGAGGACGACGGTGCCGAAGCCCCATACGGGGATGAGGCCGTGTGTTTTTGAGGATACGACATCGGTTGTGGGCGGATAATGGTATTCGAAATACCTAACCAGAATGAATGGAGGTTAGAAATCAAGCAAAGAAAGAAGGTCGCATCATGAAGCACCTGAAGTGCGGCGCTTCGCCGAGCGCCTGGTACGTGACGTTGTTCGCGCTGAAGCCGAAGCGGTCGACTTCGATCAAGACGTGGTGCGGCGGTATGCCCGCAGGAGGCGCAGCTTTCACCAGCATGGGTTGGTTGGGGTTAAGCCCGGAAGATGGGCGCGGGACGCAGAGGGTCGTGCCAACCGCCGTGGACATGGGGGAAGACATTGCGGGACGAGTTTGCCAATGGTCAGAGCCGAGAGTCCACGGGTGATATTTTGCTTCAGACCGATCGTGGTGCAAGTCTAATAAGCGGAGGTATAACTAGACCGGGGAGTCCTGCGAGGATGAGAGCCCATCAATCTGCCCGCGCCGGCGTTTCGATAGCCGGAGGTCAGCTGAAGTTAGTACTCATTCAAGTCCTTCGACAAGATGCGAAAAGGGTCAACTGCTGTTCAGAATGACCATAGAGGCGTTTTCATGTTCAGCGCTGTGTCATGAGAGATGAGATGATTCAAGTCCACGTCCAAGTTGCTGCATGGCCGTCGTGGCTCCTGGAGGGACAGAAGGACCATGCTATTTTTGGCTCACTATACGAACGGAGAACCCCGGCAACCGCCGCCTGCCGTTTGCTCTCCAACCTCGTCCTCGTCGCACTTCGCATCCTCAGCAGCCGATCGGTGCAGAATGTTACCCATGAATGTCTCTGGCCCAGTACATGCGAAGCATCTTGGCGGAATTTTACCCTGTTTGCGACGAAGCCGGCTCGTTTAAGGACTGAAGCCGTTGGTCGAGGGCCCACCACGAATGGATCAACGCGAAATTCCCCTGTTTCTCTGGCCGATACTATCCCTTAACAATACGCCAAACCGGGTGTATCTTGTGCTATCGGGTAATAAACCGGATTATAAGCCCGTCGCATTGGTACAACCGATATCGACGTCAGGACAATGCGAGGATGTTCCTGCTGAACCCGTTGCATTTCTCCCTCACATCGTACCTCCAAGATACTATGGCAATGTGCCAGTACAAGTAAAGAAGATTGATGTGTCGTCTTGTCTCGACATTCTGGATCTAGCACCCGTACTCGGCAGACAAAGCCCACTCGTGCGCGACGCGAAACGCCACTTTATCTCAGTGGCCTCACTCGCGGCCTTTCGCCAGGATTCTTCCATCGGTATTCGACGTAGGACTGGTAGTGCTATGGGCTTAGCCTAGCTAACGCAACCCATCAGACTTGAAGGTGAGTAGTGTCGTTTGCGCTCCTCTAATAAGGCTTCGGCGGAGTTCTGTTCCTAATCGCCCCGTGGCCAGCACAACGCCAACACCTAGCCGAGGCGCCACCCAAGGCACGCGACCATGGTGGCCTTGCACGCGCAGACGCTGAAAAACGTGTCATCCCACTCTCATGTACCCCACCTCTCTTGAACCCGTACTCTGCCACACGAGAACACGCCGCACTATCGACATACATCGCTAAATCTGCAATCCATCGATACCAACCGGCCATCTCGACCCAAAGACTGCTCCATCCGTCTCAACATCTGTCCATTTCCAATTTCCATCAGACTTACCATAATCTCAACGTAATAATGCCGCCCAAACCACTCAAACTACCGAGCATACCTCCCAACCCTCCTCCCAGCGCGTCCGGACGCGTCGATACCAACCACAGCACGACAGGCAGGGCAAAGGCTTCTCTCATCGCTGCATCGAACGCTTCCGTACGCGCCAACGCGAAGCCCGACGCGTCCGCGCTCGTCAACCCGTCTACGTCGTCCAAAGCCACCCCGGTCTCTTTGTCTCTTCCAACTAAGTCGGCGCCTACGCCTCCAGCGAAGCCGCTTGCCGCCCCTGTCGATTCACGCGGCTCAGGTAGGTCCTTGCCACCTGCTGTACTCACTCAACCCTGACGCACGTTGTCCAGCTCCAGCTCCGGTTCCAGTCCCTCAGACGCGTGCAATCACGACCAAACCTCGGTCGGAGGCGTCGCAGGCAAGCATGCGGTCTACTTCCACTCGTCCTGGTCAAGCCACGCCTGCCGTTCCTCCCGTTCTCTCGGCCGGCATCGCTCAAGGTCCATCCACTGCGAGCAAACGGCGTCCATCGATCTCGCACGCACACACACACGCGAGCGCGAGTGCGAGCGTTCCTACGCGCTCGCGGCCGGTCACCCCAACAAGATCCAAATCGTCCACCGCTACTCGCACTCCGTCTGTGCCTCCCGTTCCCGCGATGCCGGCCACAGCGAGATCGGCGTCGACGCGTTCTTCCCCGCCTCTCGTCCCGCCTCCGGTCCCGCCCAAATCGACACCGCCGCGCCCGGGATCCAGAATGGCGAGGACCAACTCGACGACGACGACGACGACGCGTCATTACATTGTAGCACCCTCGCCGCCTACCCCTGGGGCGAGCAAGCCGCGATCGTCGGCCGCGTCGTCAAGTACGGTCTCAATGCGTACGATTACTGCAACACCGAATCGTACCTCGTCCTCGGCAGGGGCATCGGCCGCAAGGAAGGCGGATAAACCCTCCCCGCCCGTCTCTCGCTCGAACTCCGACTCGTCGACCGCGAGCTCGTTATCATCCGTCACACCGTCTATGTCGACGTCGAAACGCCCTGCTGCGACGCTGAGCATCGCAAGCGCCGCGACGCTCCGACCATCCGTATCGGGATCGAGTATGGATACGGTGCCGTCTACGATCTCGAAGTTGATGTCGTCGTCGATACGTTCTACGCCCGTAGCAGCTCTCCCAGTCAAGAAACCTTCTCCCCCGGTATCGCGCGCCCACTCGAACTCCTCGGGTATTGGCTCGATGTCGTGTGGATCCTCAAAGTCTACGTCCGTGTCCGCTGTCGCTGCTTCGTCCGGTAAGCCTTTACCGCCGGTGCCGCGATCCAGCCCGAATTCATTTGTCCTAGGTTCTGCTCTCCCCACGCCATCCAAACCTATGTTGGCGTCTGCGCGTCCTCCTCCATCTGCCGTTGCTACCACGGGCAAATCGAGCGTCAGCAACGCCCACTCGTCGGTCTCCCAAAACCACCCGACCTCCGTGTATACGAGATCGACACCGATGCGTACCCCGTCCTCTGCGGGTCGAAGCTCAAGCAAAGCGACATCGTCAATGTCTCGAGCGAGCTCGGACTCATCAGCTACGCCCACCGTATTGAAGTCGTCATCGGCGCTGCTGTCTCCTCCGTACGCGGCGGGTCGAAGCTCTAGCAAGTTGCCCTCCTCGATGTCGCGCTCGAGCTCCGACACCTCGGTGACGCTCACGCAAACAAAGCCAACGCCGACTACCTCAGGTCGTGGCTTTGGAGGGGTTGCTCCCCTGCTGTGGATGAAGCGCTCCAACTCGGACTCGTCCGTCACTCCCACGGAGTCGAAAACACCAGCGGCCGCGGTGATGCGACCTGTATCGGCGGATAATTCCTCCTCTAAGCCTCCCCCGGCGGTCCCTCGTTCAACCTCGGATACCCTCGCGGCGGGAACAGCCGTTCCCATGAAGTCCGAGGTCTCATCTCCTGATCCCTCCCTATCCTTGGTGGAGTGGATCGTGAGGGAGCTACGCCATCGAGAATCCTGCGAGAGTTTGAGTTCCATTCGTACGGGATCGACTTCGGCGCACGTCTTCACACCGCGCTCCACGACGGCAAGCATCGCCGGCCAGAAGCCCCGCATTCGAGAACCGCATGCAAGCCTCAAACTGTCTCATGGAGAGCCCCCTGCAGCGAAACCAAGCAAGGGAAGTGCCGAGGAGTCTCAGGGAAGGTCGAGCTCATCCAACGCGAGCGACCCTGCGTCGCTCACCTCTGCATCTACGCCAGCGAACCTTTCTCGCCGCACCGCAGCCAGTATCATCAAAGAAGCTCGAAACAAGTTTGCCAACCCTCACCTCGCTTCTTACCCAACGAAGGCGGACGCCGATGGGAGTCCCCCTGTGAGGCTAGCGCGCTCTCGCAGTCGGCCGCCTACTGCCAAGGTCTCTCCTTCTGAGCTACCACCGCTCCCTTCGCCCGCCGCAGAAATGATGGGGTTAGCTACTCGCAATGACGATGGCAACGACACGGAGGAAGCCCCCAAGCCACCCTCCCCCACCACGAAGCGATCCAGGTCCAGAGGACGAGGGATGTCTTCCAGCGTTCGTGCGCACGGGAAATCCAAGCGTGCTTCTACGTCACCCCGCCCCATGCCTATCCCCCGGTCCGCGAAGGCTCGTGGCCCCCGCCCAGGCGGGTTGGTCCTCGCTGAGGATGGCACACTGACCATGGCCCGCATTACACCGGAAGGCGCCTCTATGATGCATGCCTTATATCCTTCATCCCCCGCCGATTTCGAAGCTCGAAACGGTAAGGTACCAGACGTTCCGGCCGACGTCGAAGCGTCTTCTATATCGGCTTCAGATGAAGGCCCATCGTCCTATCGAAGTGAGACCTCCGGGTCGGGGTCAGGATCCGGTTCCGATACGTTGATCGACGACGCGTCTTATGTATTCATACCGTCGCGCCGGCAGAGAACGGCTGTATCAACCCGAGCCCTGCGGGACGTAGGCTCTCCAGATGGCGTTGAAGCGGCGAAGGCGGATCCAAGCAAGCGAAAGTTTGTGCCTTTCCTGGAACGCCCTCTTGCAGCCTCTAGTCTGCCTGCGCCACCTGGAGCGAAAGAGGTCGAACCCACGTCTTCGTCATATAGCAACCAATTGCCTATCGGCGATCACGAACCACCGAATTTATCCGATAGCGACGACGAAGGTCAAGGAGATGCGCAATGGGCCGCACTCAAACGCGATGCCGGTGAGCAGTCCTTCATCGCGGATCCTATTTGATGAGGTTGACTATTTAACCAAGTGGAATCGTGGGTACGGTTGCACGATCGGGATCCATTTCGAAAAGATCCGGTCTCCATCGAGGGCACCCACCACTCAGTGTTTTCGCCCCCGACTCGCGCAGAGCGTACTGCATCCAACATTGCCATCCGTGGGGAACGCTCTTCCAAGTTTTCAGTGAACCCCATCCAGTCGGCCGACACGGGCAGTCACGTTCGCATCAATATTCCCGGGGCACTTCATGGTCCATCATCCGGCGTCAGACGAGCCCACCATAGCTCGTCGAAGCTCATCAAACCCCGTGGGCGAAGCATGACCCGCTACCGTCCACCAGGCCGATCCCAGAGTCACGATCGTGGCGCTGGTGTCATCCGTAACACGCTGAGCGCGATACGTCGGACTGCATCGCTGGATGGCAATTGTACCACAGCGGGAGCTGAGCGCCGGTGGAATCGATATCCATCTGTAGGCGTCGATCTCCACAACGCGCTGACGGAACTCGGACAACTCGGACGCAAGCACTGCGACAGTGACAAAGACATCGAAGACTTCTTTCTCGGCATCATCTCCACTCGTGATGCTGCCTCGCTCGCAATTGCCCTCGAAAAGGAGTACGAACGTTCGATGGCGTTAATGACCACGGCCTGCTGTGATGAATTTGAAAATATATATCCAAATTTGTCGGAGGTCAAGGGACAGAGACCCGACATTCCGCTTCGTCTAATCAAGGCCACGGCCAAGGCCAAATCCGTAGAGGACGCTACGTTGCATAGGCGCACGAGAGCGAACTACGCCGGACCGGAAGAGTCCTGGGCCCTCCGCGGAGTCGTTGCGAAGCTGCTCAATTTATGGATTGGACGTTGGTGGTACCTCGAACGCGATTGGCCACTTTGTTGGACAAAGGTGCCTAAATGCCTCGAGTCCGCAGACCGGGCGGAAAATAGTGCCATGCCGCACCTCAGACATTGGATCACCCTCGTTCGCCATAAAGCGCAATGCCCGGAGGTACATGGTCAGGAGGGGAGGCGGATTCGTCCCCAGCAAAAGGAACTGATCGAGAATCTACAACGCGTAGACACAACCATTCGCGAAGCTCTCCGAGACAGCTATGCGCTCGATCCGTCGCACGTCAGCAATGCCTCCCAGGGTCAACTCGGCATAGATAGCGTCTCCGCTGCTTCATCCATGGCCCTGGAGACACCAGCTTTTAACATCCTCCAATTCGACGAAGACAAGAAGGGGCTTGCATTGGCGCATCAAATGACTCTCATTGCGTCCGAGTATTGGCACTCGATATCGGCAACACCCTTGATGGCGGTGTTCGGCCTTGGGACCGACGTGACCACCGAAACGTTCAAGCCTATCTTGCCCTTATCCTATCGCGCTGCATTGGAAGCAACATGGCGTGCGCGGTCGAGCTTGGCTTTCCTTTTCAACTGCACCACAATCCTTGTGGTCGAGTCCATTGTTTCTCTGAGGGATCCAGACGCAGCTTGCAAGGCATGCACGCGATGGTTCCAGGTGGCCAAGGCGAGTACAGTTGCTCATATCAAGCATCGAAACCGGCTCATCCATGAACTCCAGCAATGCTTCGATCATGGCGACTACTTTACCGCGGGGGCGATCGTCAACTCTCTGAAAATGACGCTGATTGCTGCTTTCTACAGCATCCCTGAAGTGGGTCATCTTTGCTCACGACCGATGGCGCCAGTGGTTGATAACACAGCATATGAATCAGACTTACGTCACTAACTTCTATGGAGACTACGTGTCAACTTCGAGGGATATCGACGCATTGCTGACTGCGACAAAACCGACGATACCCCATCTTGGTGAGTGGCGTATTGCGCATCGTCAGTGAAGGCTGCTGATATAGTTTATTATAGTCCGAGTAAGCTCGTACTTGGCGGCGCACATGGGCGTGATAAACCAGAAGGCCGACGAGTTGCACCTTCCGCGTCTCATGGCCGTCGGTGAAACTGCTCGAGGTTCGTACTGAGTCCGCCATACCAGATGTCCGCTGATATACGGACAGCCCTCGAAACCTCACTGGGAAGCCGCCACAAATTCCCCGTCATGGACACCATACGACAACCAATCCAGGAGAAGCTTAAAGAAGTGATGGATCGACATGTTGACACATTGATGAACTCGAAATGGATGGACTATTATCGCCCTTTGAGGTGAATGGTTAACTCCACTCCGCCTTGCGTATTTTGCTAATTTTCAACCCAGCGATTTAATCAGAGATCAACAACGACAGCGCGGTTCCCAGGGTCGAGGCCGCAGACCCAGTATCACCCGGCTCGTTCGAGGCCTCTCAGGAACACGGTCCTAACTTTGTTGTCTCTTGTTACCCCATGCCGTGGTGCGCTGGTCGCTTCGTTCGTTGATCCTCACTCTCTTTAGTTCAGCGACTACACCCTCCTTTGTTTCCCTTTCCTGCATCCGACGTCGCTACGCCAGATCAGTCAAGCGAATGCTCATAAAAATCAACACGCTCCTTGTATTCTTATTCATATTTACGTCCGGATACTTGTATACTGATACTATGTATGGTTCGTCTTCTTCATGTGTACTCAGAGTGGACGAGAATATAGCAGTTAATCACATGAATCTCGCGATCAGACGGGGAGGGCTGTCAATCCATATCGTACACTCGCAACACGGATTCATCGTTGGATTCACAGAACATCAAACCTGCCAAGCATTGGTAAGCGATCGTCCTCAGATATGCAGGACAGTGACCTACGCGTCCGAACGCCAGTCTTTGCCGCTCGACGCGGCCTCCTCTCGCTCCTGCACGCGGTTGATCCATCCGGCAGGGGATCCCTGGTTTGGAAGAAGCACCGAATCGCGCTTGGATACGACCTGGAATTTGGAGCCCTTCTCCTTGTGAGCTTCCGCTTTGGCGGTCTGCTTCTTATCCTGGAACATCTGTACGACGCATGAGGTCAGGCGGCCGCCTCGTATCCGTGACAAAAGCAGACGCACCTGCTTGAGGACCTCCCTGCGACTAGTGCCGTCAGAGGCCTTCGCCTCGCTCATGCGGTCACGCACGCCGACGAGCTGCCCGTCGACGTACTCCAGCCCGGTCGTGATGGCGTCCGCGATCGCCTTCTGTATCTGTTTCTTCACCAACCCGGTCGCGAGCGGCCTGAGCGTCTTGTACAGCAAATCGTGCTTCGAGTCGCGGATCGAGAACTTCAAGGTGTCGACCTTGACGGCGACGTTCTTGACCTTGAACACCGAGCTCGGGTCCTTGTCAGCGGAGACGAGGTGGACGGTCACGGTCAAGCCTTCGCCACCGAGGAGGACATCGGCCAGACCAGAGTCTTGGAGCTTGGGGAACCCGCTCTTCTTGCGGAACCAGAAGGCGACATCGCGCATGTCGGCCTGGATTTGAGCAAGTGTGATGGTGAGCCTAGTGGACAGCCGTCAGTGATATCGTTCATACTGTGTAGTAGCTGGACGTACTCGTGATGATGCTCATCCTTGATCTTCTCGTACGGGCTAAACTTGAGGAAATTATCCGTCTCTATGGCAATGATGTTTGGGAGCAGATTGCGGCCCGAAAGGGTCAAGTTCTCGATGATCATATCGAACTGCGCGTCCGTATACTCCACGCGCGGGATGGGGATGTAGCCGACCTGGAAGGGATGACGTGTCGCATCGTGACCACAATGTCGATGCCTTGAATCGAAAGCTAACGCACCTGATCCACGAGGGCCGGAGCGATAACGGTACGGATATCGCGCCACAAGTGCGGTTTGAACTTCAGGCTGCCGTCGCTGTCGAAAAGCAGATCCTTCGTCAGGCTCGCCCAGTCTTGCCCGAACCTGTACTGTGCGTGAGTCACCGTTAGGGAACCGCGGGACGAGCAGTGTTACCTCTTGTTCAGGGGATCATCGCCCATCGCCTTGAAGAAGTCACCAATGTTCCTGAACAAGTGGTCAAAGTGCTGCTTGTACTTGTCGTCGTAGAACCGGCGCCCGTCTTCCTTCAACGCGTTCGCGTCGTCCGTGGACTCCTGCTGAATGACGTAGCCGGCTTCCAGCAGTACCTTGTAGCGGGCTCAATGACAACCCACGCCTCATCAAGAACACCACACACCTTACGCAAGTACGCATCGACGCGCTTGAACCACCCCTTGAGCTCTTCGTCGTTCTTCGAGTCCTGAACGAGCGCATTGACAGCATCGAAGATCGGGGTCATCTTCTGGTTGTTCGCGAACCGCTCCAAGAGCGTGCGGAGCTCAGTAGTGGCCTGCTGAAGCGACCCGTCCTGGAAGACCGAGGCTAGTCAACGTCAAATTCTCCTCACTGCGCACATGCGATCTCACCTCCTTCAACTGTCCAGTAGATTCCTTGCCGGTCTTGGCGACGCCGATCCCATGGTTCGCGTAGTCTTCCACATAGCCGATCAACCACCGGATCGACTCCTGGTAGTCCTTGTGTTTCTGACACTCGATAACCACCTGTCCGATCATCGACCCCACCAGGATAAGCGACACGCGAGGTTCGTACAGGGCGACAGACGAACCTTCTTCAATCGGAAGATGAACTGATCGCGCCTCTCCTCGGGGAAATACTCTTCCGTGAAGAACTCCCTGGCGCGGTCGCGATGCTCGCGGACCTTCTCCTTGTGTTCGTCGGGAACCTTGCTCGACACAGCGTCCTAAGTCACGAAACAAAGGGAAATAGCAACACGTTAGCAGGGGATCCCAACGAACGAAACAAGGGAGCGAGGCAAAGGTGCAAAGAATAAGGACGAATAGGAAGGAAGAAGCACCATAAAAGACGAAACGAAACGAGAATTTGAAGCAAAACTTGAAGAAGAAGGGCGAGAAGCAGCCAAAGTGGAGTCCAAAGGAGGCGACCCTGCTAAAGATGAAGAAGAAGAAGAAGAAGTCGAGGTCGAAGAAGCGTCCGGACCGTTCACCACGGGCGCGACGAAATACGACGTCTCCGCCCGCAAAAGTCGCCCGCGCTGCGATCCAGCCGACAGCGTGAACGAGCCGAGGTGCGCCTGCCCGCTCGGACGTCGCGCAGGACCGGGGTGAGCCGGGGTGCCTTCCCTCGGATGGACGACGGACGGGCTCACGGGCGAGGACGAGCGGGAGGACGCCGCAAGACGGCGCGCGTCTTTAGGTGGCAGAGGCGGCGGCGATCGGCGCGACGCCGAGCTCAGCACCGACGACGCGCGAGACGGCGGTGGGATAGGAGGCAGAGGGCGCCCGTTGGCGGGAGGCGAGAGCGCGATCCGGCGTTCCGCGGCTTCCGCGAGCAGGTCGCGCGTCGGGCTGTCCGGAACGTCGACGTGCCCAATGGTCCCGCGGCGGGACATCAAGTCCGCCCGCTGATCGGCCACGTCGTCTTCTTCGTCCGAATCGGAGGATGCCTCCTCCTCGCCCCCGCTCTCATCGCCTGCTCCGTACAGCTGCGACCGATGCTGGTCCACGAGCGCCTTCTCCACCGCCCTGCTGATTCGCTTCTCCCCCACGCCCTCATCATCCCCACCGCCCCTCAACCGCGCCGCGTAGTCGACTTGCCTGACGGTCACCGCCGACGCACCCGTCTCGCTCGACGAGCTCCCCGGACTGGGAAAACTCGGCGGAAAGCTGAGCACGAACGGGGACGCCGAGCGCGACGTCTCCGGCGACGCTCCTTCCTCCCCCTCCGCACCGGGCCGAGCAAAGGACGACAGCGGCGAAAAGTAGCCCTCCGAGCCCGACGACGGGATCGAGCGCGGCGAACGCGAAGACAGGTCGGGCGACGACAGGCTCGTCCCGAACCGGAACGCGCTCGGCGGGTTGGGCGAGCCTTTGGGCGGCAGCGCCGGCGTCCAAAAGCCCTCTTCGAGCACCTCGCTCAGCGGGGGCGATGGCAGTGGTTTCGGCAGGGTCGGCGCCAGCACCGAAGCGCGTTGCGTGTTTGATGAGCGTGGATCGGAAGCGCCGATCGACGGGGCTGAAGACAAGAGTGACGATTCGCGTGCTCGAGAGGCGGCGGAACTTGGCGACATGGCGGTATCGTTTTCGGCGTCGTTCGATGGTGGTGTATACGCAGGCGGCAGGCCAAGACTGCCCTCCCTTGACCTAGTCCCGTTCCGACCTCTCGCGCCTCTCGCAAAGTACGAAAACCGGCCGCGGCCCCCCCTCGCTCGTATGCGCTCCTCTCCTGGGGTATGCAGCGGCGAACTCGACAATCCGGCGCGAGCCAGCGCACCCTCGACGAACTCCTTCGTGCCGATATCCACCCCGTCGTGTTCGCGAGGCGTCCCACCCGCACCCGGCGTGCCGAACGGGGACACGCCGACTCCATACCCGCCCGCGGGGCTCCCCCGAAACCCAGGCGACGACATATCCACAGCCGAAGAATCCATCGACGCAGAACCAGAAATAAAAGACGAAACGGAGCGCGAAGCGCGTCTGAACGGAAACGTGAACGCAGAAGGAGCGCCTCGCTGGCGTCCAGCGCCAGCAACAGAACCAGATACGGAAGCAGAAGCAAAACCACGATCACGTTGACGACCAAACCCCACCTTGAACCCAAACAGTCTGCTCTTGAGCGTCTTCTTCCCGGCCTCGGCTTCATCCTCCGTCTGCGGCACGCCGTTCGTCGTCCTACGCATCGTTTCGCTCCATCAGCGTCCGCGCACGTAAATAAAAGAAATAAGACGCTCACTGCGCGACCTCGTCGGCGTTCGCCCTCGCCTCCTCCTTCGTCTCGCCCGCCTTCTGCCTCACCTTCCCCTTTGCCTCCGCCCCGCTCACCGCGTCCCCATCTCCCGTCTTGATCGTGGCGCCTGCTCACGTATCCGCCCATCAGCTCCTCCGCGAATCTGGAAAGAGAAAAAAAACGCACCGTCCCCCAACTTCTCCTTCGGATGCTGCTCGACCGTGACGCCCGTGCCAGGCACCCGTACCTGCGGCACCGGCGTCCCGTCGTGCGGGCCGAGCCTTTCTCCGTCCTTCGACACGAACTCGTTCTCCGGCGCCGGCTCGTCGACGCGCCTCAGCCGCTCCTCGTCCGGCCTGATCTGCTCCGCCGCCTGCCAAAAACCGACCCCATCCTCAGCATTCGACGTCGACATGAAAAAAAAAAAAACGGAGGAAATCGCGAGCAAGTTACCTTGATAGCGCCCTTGGCGAGCAGGTCGCGGCCGATGAGCGCAAAGTCGCTCAGGAGCTTGCGCGCCTCCGAGTTGGTGAGCACGAGCGAGAGCAGCGTGCGGAGGTGCTGCGGCGCCTGCTTGTTCTTCTCCTGCAGCGCGTCCTTGTCGACGTTCTCCGTCGGGTCCTTCTATCGGGCCACGTCATCGTCAGCCCGCCGAATTCGGATAAGCGGGGGGAGGAGGGAAGGGAGAAAGTTTTACCTTGACGCGGTCGTAGTCGACGTCGCGCGTGTGCCAGATAAAGTTCTGCAAGAGCTCGTCCGCGTTCTTGTCGGAGACGAGCAGGCGCGCGGTCTCGATGATGTCGCGCGCATCGGCGATCAGCTTCTTGCCGTCCACGCTGAGCTGTGTGATCGTTGCGACGATGAGCACATCAATCGACATACGAAAGAATGATATAAGAAGGCGCGCGGGCGCATATATCCACGGAGGGGAAAGGCGCATATATGGATGAAAATTTTTAAGAAAAGGAAGACGCACAGCGTCAACGTCCACAGGTTCGCTCGCGAGCAGGTGTTTGAGCGCGGCGTCGATTTGGGTGTTGGACGGCATGCGGCCGTCGCGCAGGGCTTGGACCACGCCGTAGAGCTTCAACTGCCACAAAAAAAAACCCCCCGTAAGCGTCAGCATTGCTCTATCTCCGCCTGTCGAAGGGGTGTGTGTGTGTAGAGGATCACCTTGCGCTTGACATCTTCCTCCTTCTGGCGGCGGTTGACGGGCTCGGTGACGGTGTTCTTCGCGGGGTGGTCCGAGATCTCTTTCGTCGCGGGGGGGAGAGACATCCTGGGAGGGAAAGGGCCGACTTCTCGGTGCGTGTGGGATGTACGTCCGCGCGTGCTTTACTTATAGAGAGACGGGCAGGGGCGTGGTGGGCAGGCGGGGTGCGCGCGTCGGCCGTGCGTGCGTGGTATACTTAGACTAGGCTTAGATTACAGAGAGCTGCTCGTCGTCGTCGTCGGTGAGACAGGGAGAGAGCGATGAGACGACATCGCGGACGGGGGTTGGAGGGTTCTAATACCGATACGGCGGCGGTCGGATGACGCACGTCACGTCGACGGCGGTGGCGGCACTGGCTGCGAAGGTTCGGCCAATAGCGTCGATAAAGTGATCGACAGGGGGCCCCCTTGGAGTTGCGGGGGCGTGCAGGCGATGCGAGACACGAAAACACATGGGTTGCAGTTGGTGTTGCAGTTGCCAGTTGGAGGTGGCGCGCGCAAACGGTGCGGTTGCATCATACGAGCGCGGGGTTGGAATTCGAATCTCGGCCACGCGGCGCCCACGCGAGCAAACCCCGGAAAGAGCCGGATCGACCCCAGCGTGGGATCGTCAACCTCGCCTGATCAGGTCGCAGTAGATCGCAGTCTATGGCGAGTCTCATGTCACACTGGCTGCTGCGTGCTTGGACCGAACAAGCTGCCAAGGCCCATCGTGATATATATCACGAACGCCGAATCCATACCACATAACCGCCTTGCTGCCTCCCATCATGCCATCGTCCGCTAACTCTACCTGTGAGTCCGACCCTGACGCGTATAATATTCTCCTCGTTTGAACGGACTCCTTGCCCGCCGGTGCCAGTTGCCCCGGTCATTCGTACGTGGCCAACACCGCGGCGACGATCGCATGTGTTCACCCGCTATCCCAGTCGGCTCCGTCAGCAAAGACGCTCGCTCAGGCGACCCATCCGAGTCCCCGCGCGTCTGCCCGAAATGTCACCAAGGTAAGCACATCCACAATCAGCGTGTTCCACGGCGCAAGCCATTGGCTCATACCCTTCTGCCCCCTTGTACAGCCGCCGTCTTCCAAACCAAGGTTCGTTTCTAGGCCCCGAGATCGCTCCGTCGCAGGCTCTCAAATACCGACAACGTACAGACCACCTCCTCCCTAGTCGTCCTGTTTGTTTCCGTCGCTCCCGTCGGCAACACCTCACACACCTGGAAATGCGAGCTCTGCGATTGGAGCACGCCGCTGAAGGAAGGAGGGTTAGTCTTCTCTTCTCCTCTTCTCTTCCTACACCCGCCGACCGATGTTGACTGGACCAACCTCCTTCCCTTGTCTTCACGTGCTAGCTGGGAACCCGCTCTTCCCAGTCAAGCAGCCGAAGAAACCTCGACATGAACGCTTGGCGGTCTGGGATAGTCAGTCCCCTGTGCCAAGCGGTGCTCCGACGGGAAGCGCGACGACGACCATATCTATTTCCAAGTCGTCGTACGAGATCCTACGTGTATATATGAAAAATATCCCAAACATCATCCGATATGCAGTCCTTGCCTTCACCGTCGGCGATCCGTCAGACTCGATATCAGCGAGCGCCGAGAACGAGGCAAAACGCATGCGTATATCTTCAATACACCTCCTTCTCGTCGACGCGCGTATCCCCTCGCGTCCGTCGCACCAACTCGACACGTATCGACATGTGAGGTGGCTCGTCCTCCCGTCTTGCGGTGCAAGGCTGACTCACGAACGACAGCTTCCAGACAACGCGTTCCTTGAAAGAAGGATAGAATGCGAAATCCCGCATCAGAGCAGCTATCACCACCTCTGCACACGCGGTTTAATGACGTTAACAGGAAGGAATCGAGTGGTCAACACGGGCTGGGGGGATAAGGACTTACTGATCTCTATCTCTGCAAACTTGAATCCCAAGCATGACCGGGGTCCACTGAGGAACGCCATCCTGTATAGAAGCACCCATATCGAAATGTTAATGCGCCAAGTCAGCGAAGGACAAGTAAAAAATGTGCTGAACTGGTTTGCGTAAACGCTCGGCACTTGCGCCTGCGATACGCTTTCCGACAGTCCCTCGAGCCACCTCCCCGGGTTGAAGTCCTTCGCGTCCGCGCCCCAGACACGTTCGTCTCTGTTACAACCAGCGATACCTAGCAAAATCCCCTGGATGCTTGCGCACCGGGATCTCGTCTATCGCTCGTCGGTCCGTTCCGGACCCCGGAAACCGCAGCGGGAGGATGACGTCTTCTCGCGCGTTCCTGAAGAAGACGTGGGCCGGAGGGTACAAGCGCAGGACCTCTTTGACGACCGCGTCCAAGTAGGGCAGCGCTAGAAGCCGGTCGTGTTCCAGCGACCGACTTTCCGGAAAAGCCGCGGCGACTTCGTCCCGCAGCCTTCTTGGATGTCCTGGCGCGCACGTAACATCTCGAGCGTTCGTGCTAGCGAGGCGCTCGTGGTGTCTACGGAAACATTAGAAACACGGAATCACGATCTTGCACTCGCACTCGTTTAGTAGGCAGGCGTACCGCTGCCTGCAAAGCTACGCGCAGGCCATGGAAACTCACCAACGGGCGCAAATGGCGAGCGTTTCCGTGAACAGATCCTGATGGGTCTCGTGTCTTCTGAAGGCCCGCTCAGTGGCTCCTCAGCGAGAATCTCGTTGTTTAGGCCGCGAATTATCTGTCAGCATCTCGTGAGTAAAGATGGAACGCGCCCGCCAACTGCGATATGTGATATTAAGATTGTGCCATCGCTGGGGAATGTGCTGGAGCAACGCCGGGTGCATATGCGCAGTGTGTGCAGTTATCCAACAAAGACCCAGGCTGACACTGACCACCAGCGGGAATCCCTCCACAGACCCCTGAGTGCTGTAGCTCGGGGGGCAGGGAGCGTAGACGACTTGAATATCGATGGTCTCCGTAGTGCCCATAGCATTGCTGTCGTCGATTCACGAATGACCAGGTGGTCATGCTGTTCACTGAGTCACGTGATGTCATCAGTGTGTCCGGTTTTCCGCAGCCGCGAACCTTGCTTTTTGCCACCGCTCAACACTTTCCGCCCATGAGTGCAGAGTGCGCACCTCATAGCGCTTCTCGGAATAGATGCTCCTTAAGATGCCCCCAACTAAGTCGCAGATATAGCCATCTATGACTCAAGTGCAGACACGATACAAGGCAATCAATGTGCAGAGATGTTCATTTTTTGTGTGATTGTAAGGATCACGAAGACCTACCTCTCATGGCTCAGGATCAGCAGATGACCTATTCGCAGCTCGGAAAGAAGCATCGCACGACGCAAGGTGATCCTCCTCGTACACGCGCGCTTCAATCGACGTGGCATCGGACTCGACGACACTGGGTGCGCCGCCCGTCACATGGCTCGCCTCCTCATCGCTTCTCCGCGCGCGGGACGCATAGCTATCCAGCGTATTGAATCCGAGGAGGTTTGGGCGAGCATACAGAAGTAGGAGGACGTTGAACAAACCGGAAAGGCCGAGAATGACGACGGTAGAGAACGTCGCGGCTGAGGGCACGGGACCTGTGATAGAGATGAGCGCGTGTTGATAGCCTGCTGGCCATGATGCGATAGTGGCGTGGCTCACCATTCACAAATGTCGTCCATCGAGCGATAGAAAGTGGCAAAACGGTGAGGGAATACACCACAGGGTAACTATGCCCAGGAGCCACCATCAGAAACAACACCATCGAACACCGTACTCGGAGAACTCACGAAATCATTCCAAACGCTGCTCTATTCACCGTCTCGCTACCGTCCTTCCCCTGACTAACGCAATGAGTGCGTCGCTGGAAGCTGAACCTCCACCAGCGTTCCGGGTCCGTGTTCACGTTGCCTCGCGCGAGGAGGAAGAGCAACAAGTACAACACGAGCGAGACCAATACAGTAGTCCAGAACCACAGGTACTGGCCAAGTATGCGTTCGGCGGTGTACGAGGAACCGATCCAACACCAGAACTGGAGATAAGTGTCCTCTTCAGTCCATGTAATCCGACGAGAGGAAGGTGACGAGTGACGAGAAGACGTACAGGTGCGGGACTCTCAAAGGGCCTCTCATCGCCTGAGTGGATGCTGATGGAGATAGCAACGAAGAGAACGAGATAGAGCCATACTACTAACATTGCGATCCACGCGCCACGTAGGTTATTAGATAGTCTGGGGCGAAACCATACGACGATGAACGTATGGATTGCGATTATCTACGACGAGAACGTAATTGAGTGATCTCCGCCCATGCCACGAGGAGTGATGCTTACAAGTAGGATCATCGCGACGCCAGCTTCCCCTATCTGCCTGATCGCACCTGTAGGAGGTAGGGGAAACTGTCAGTCCAACGACTCGCAGATGTCATAGAGACCATTCACCTTGAGCATTACAAAACATCCCAGCTTCAACTTTCCCCTTCACAACCCAGTGTGTATCCATCATGATGCCAACAGACTGAAATAGCTCGGCGAGGAAGAGGTGCAACATGTGTACGTCCAACGGGGCTTTGACAATCCTGCGCCCACGAAGTCTGTTACGCTGAGAAACAACCAGTTCAGCGAGAGAACTCAAATGGAAAACCAACTGGCAGCGTACGACGACGAGGAAGGCAAGTACGAGGAGGGCGATAAAAGATATGAAGCCGGACTCCGCAGAGAGCTGCGCAGCGAGCCTTCGGTTAGCACTAGAGACAGCCACACGTAGTCGTAACAAATGGAAACGCACAGAGACTCCAATAGCCTGTCCTCTCGTCAAGCAATGTATCCTCACGTCGGGCCCCTTCGTATCGGACAAAGCGAGCTCGTCCGCATCGCAGAACGTCCCAAGACGTGGGTCGACGATGTAGGGCACGGAGGTCTTGTCCATGCAATCAGCGGCGATGTGGAGTCGAGAAGCAGCGGGGAAGGGCCTTGAGCTGGGCTTCTATTATATGCGGCTACACGGCCTTGGGACGCTCTTCCGCATGTCGCGCAAATTTGGACGTGTGTGTATCATTGCTGTGCGCAATCCCAACCACGCTGTCATTTTTCAGTGACTAGCAAAGTCTATAATGAAAATGCGAGATACCTGGAGGGCAAATCCCTGTGCGTATCGGGTGAAGGTAAGACGGTCCACTTGCGCTTGGCGATGCGCAATGACAGGATGTCTGAGCCAGGGTCAGGAACAACGAAAGGATCTTCTTACGCAGCATTCCATGGAAGGAAGAGTTTGCACAGACATCTAGCGCACTATGCATGCCAAGCTATCAACGCCAACCACATGATAAGGCTCGGAATGGATAAGTCCTTGTTCCAACGCCTTGTTGCTGTATGGCCTACTGAAGGTCAGTATTCAATCTTCATGCGCATAGCGTGAGCGTTGTGGGAATTTAGTGGGCATATCGAGAGGCTTCCAACAGCTATCCGAGCTGTCGAAGGGAATGATCTGTCGAGAGGGGCCTGACCCTACTGTAGGCATTCTGAACGGGCACTCACGAATTGACCCTTTCTGACCGTGGGATGTTTCTTGGTTGATCTGTCTGAACACGAATTACTTCTCACGGTCAGCAGAGCGGCCGTTACCCTGGTCTATCTTATCAAGCGCTCAAATTTCGGTCCAGACACGGAAAGTCACGAAAGTGTCATTACGCAGAGAAAGTAAAGCGCACTACAATTATATAACTGATCCCGATAAGAGGGAGAGAGACTTCGGCGGCTCGGCCCACTGATACATCACATGGAAAGAACGATATCAATACATCATGTAAGCGTTCTCACACCTACAATGTCACGCTGTCTCAAACTAGCTCGACAATCCGATACTACACCCCCTGTCGAGCGTGTTCTCCTGGTGAGAGTCAGACAGGGATCATCACTCATGACCCGATTGATGACACAAGGTACCAGCGTGATGCCCGATCGGCAATCCAATCCTCGTTTTATGAGGCTCCGATGAGACGACTTCATGGGAGGTCCAGCAGGATGTCAGTTTGAGCTCGCAGATGTGACAGGGGAGCGGTTGACGAAGTAACATTGGGACGTGCGTATCATAGTCGATATGGCGTGTAACATATAGCATACAGAGAGTGCTCACTGATCGCGAGATCAACACGGGTGCGACGAAGATATTCTGGACGTTGCATCAGTTTGGTGACAGCAGAGAGACGACGAGCTCATCGGAGGTGGTCGTGTCGGGTCATCAAGGTGAACAGCGTCAGGTCCTGAAGGGAGTTCATCGGATGCGATTGACAAGGGACCGGGTGGACCACATCTTCAGGGGACTCGGACACGAACACGACTGAGGATGAATGCACTGTTTTTTTGCGACTGGTACTGCGCGTAGGAAACAGTACAGACAGTGAATAAAACTGGTTCGTAGATTAAAGAGTGTGTATAGTCCGATACGGTGCTATGGCGCTGAGGAGAATGCGAGGATGCGAGATGCCTGGCAATGGATATCGACAGATGAGTGACTGGTAGTGCAGATTGGTGGTCGGAGGTCGCGATGGTAGCTGCATTGGTGGCAGCAGCATCGAATGCTGCCTTGTCTGCGGTGTTTTCGACGTCGGATGGGTGGGCAACGGTGACGGTTTTGAGGTTCAAGTGGCCATTGTGCATGATCTCATTACAGAGAACTCTGTCGATGATATTATAATGGGTATCAGTTAACGCGGAACGGCAAACATGGAGCGATAACGCACTCGTTGAGGTCGTTCACAACCTGAGCCCCATTCCGCAACCTTCTGGTGGTCCGAACTAAGCTTCAGAGTCGGCGGTAGTAGCTGCAATGGCGGTGGTCGCGTCCAATGCTGCGCTGTCGGCAGTGTCTTGAATGGTGGATGGGTGAACGCCGATGATGGTTTCGAGGTCAAAGTGGCCATAGCTCGCGATATCTTCGTAGAGGAGCTTGTTGATGTTGCTATAGTGGGTTTTAGTCAACATAGAACGGAAAACAGGACACGATAGCGTACTCGCTGAGGTCCTTCGCATCCTGAGCCCCATTCCGTAATCCTTCGAGCTCCTTATCAGCGAAAATCCAGAAATCCGGGTGTTCCAAGTTGCAGGCGAGGATGTTCCTCTGCGTAAAAATGTGGTCAGGTTTGAACAAGGGGCAGCGCAATGATTGCTTACCAAAACGGAGACTCGGGCCATCATCTCCAGAGTAACAACGAGTTTGTGTTGCGGGACAATCTTGCAGAGCAGCTTGCAGAGGTCGTAGATGTTGGTGCTGTTCGTGAATGTTACCGTGCCCGTTTGGGCATCCTTCTGCTGATCCCCGAGGGACTTGAGGATCTGGTCACATACGACAGTGAGTAGACGATGCCATGATGAGCGTACAACGGCCGACATGACTGCGTATTTTGTGACGGGCATCCGTAAGCTTACGAGCAACACGCAACACGATTGTGCTCCACTGAGATTCGTCATTGCGGGCATTTATTGGGACACCCCAACTTGGGTGATTCTCCAGCAATGTCTGCGCAAATTCAATACGGTGCTTGTATATTCCGGAAACTCCTTACCAATAGGGTTTCCTTGATATCGTCACGGTAGAAAGGGATGTTGGGCGAGAGCAAAAGAGTGACTGCGTGTAAGTCAATCTTCTTCTGCGATATGAGCCATCAGAAGGATTGTGCAAAGTAAGTAATACAAACAAACACGGAGTGACTCTGGCATGGGCCAGACAGCGTCGGGAGGGGTGAGTCTTCCGATAGTTCTCTGCAGATCCAGGATCATTGCCGCGAGTCGAATAACATGGTCACCATCGGGAGCCTATAAGGGCATGTCAGGAAGCTGGAATACACCATGTACAGTATCATATAACCTGTGCGAACTGCACGAGTTCATCACCTTCGGCCTTTGGCAACTTGAGGCGGCGTGCCTCCGCTGTTGCAAGCTGACCAAGGTCATCCGCAGTCCGCTTTCGGCTTGTTCGTGATGGCTGCGGCTGGGACACCTGATCAGGGAGCTCATGGTTGTCCCTATCCTCACCATCATCCGAAGATACTTGTCTCTGAAAAAGTGAGTGGCGGGTGGGGACAGGGAGGCGTGCTGCCCTCTGTGCCAGAGTGAGTTGAGTAGCCATTGTTCTGTCAAATTAAAGTATGCGAAGTGTATCGTAGTGCCTCCAGGAGACGAGAAGGCAGGGAAAACGAAAGGAAGAAAGAAAGAGGGAGACAGAGGATGAACACGAGTCTGCCAGCGAGTGCAGCAGAGGGAGTTACCACGGTCACATGATAGACAGCAACGGGGTCTGATCTCAATCACGATAACACATCTCTCCCTCAGACACTCACTGTCACTGCAGCGACAACAGTCTGCAATAGCCATGCCCAAGATTGTTTTGGATGAGACAGGTGAGTGCATTTCTTTCATATATCTTGCTACACTTCATTGAGTCATACACAGAGTTTGAGACTCAGGAGAATGGTGACATTATTTGTCTTGTATGCAGGACAGTTGATCCGCGTTATGGTAAACCTTTCAAGCGTGCAGGGTTGCCTGCCCACATGAAAACCAAGCAGCACAGTCAAGCGGTTCAGCTTAAAGCTCGCAAGTCTTCGTCATCTCACAGGCTAATGCCTACGCTTCCTAGCATTGCTGCTGCACAACTATCCTATCCTGAAACTAGGCCTCCTACTCCCAGTACTTCATCTACAGAACCACTGTTGTCCACTGCATTACAAGGCATTTCGATCATGGACGAAGGATATGCAAACCCCGATGGTACCCTGATATTGTTTACCGTTGGTGATGTCGAACCAGATAGTCACCGTGACCACATTGCCTTACAACTGAAGCATCTTGAGCATATCAACCATGCTCTGTATGCAAAGCAGTGGCAACCTTATGACCCTGATGACTCCGGAGCGGGTGATGCCACTGAGTCCAATGTCATGCGTGCAATACGTGAGATTGGTACGTAATTATTTTATCTGGCTAGTCATACTCTGATCACTATATTAGAAATGTTGGATGAGGACGATGAGGATGGATACACTTATCAGCCACATGAAACTACCCAAGACTGGTTTCCCCATGGCAGTAAGACGGTATGTGTTACCTAGGTATAAATGACTTGTAATTGTTAACGACACACAGATGTTTATGCTGGACATGCTAGATAACCTGCCACGCCTCCGTCTTTCTGACGACCATCTGAAAGCCATCATTTGGGTAATGCGTGAATGCGGAACACCTGACGTGCCATCCTTCTATGCACTTCGGAAGAAGCAAGCAGAACTCGCATGTCAGCTTGTGTCAACAAAATGTCATGTGTCATCACTGGGCAACCAATTTTACATGAATAGCCCCGCATCGCTATTTGCAATGGTATGGCTCTACTTACTATAATATGATCAATACTCATAAGTGGTAGGATTGGGCGAATCCCCGAGTTCGGCCTTTCATTCATCCATATGTTGACATTACTGGACCAGTTTCAGAGGCTTGGCAAGCTGGAAAGGCACTGAAACACATCGATGACACACTGCTTTCTCCCATGTGGGCTGACTGGAAATTGGCTGGGCATCGACACTTCTATATCCAGGAGTTAGCACAATTAGATGACGGGCGGTATGTGATCCCCAAGCGTTGGGTCACGAAATCAAATGCAGAGTATGCAGAGGTGTATCAGGCTCAGATAATGGAGGTACTTAATCCATGTTTGAGCTCGGATATAGCTCACATCCCAATGTAAATAATACAGGATGGCCGATTCGGACTTTATGATCCAGATACACAGCTAGTCAGATGTCAACGGCTCAAGGCAAATTACCCAGATCTCATAGCATTACATGGCGAGATTGCGTTCACAGGTATGTTCACTATAACTTTGTATGGGGTAGGACTAATATCATTTTGAGATGGAGCACCGGCATGGGCACACACAATGCCAAATGCTATCCGTAAAATTGCAAATAATTGTCCTGCATTCACACTCCTTGCTATGGTTTGGAGTGATGATGTATCAGGAAATGTCAGCAAGCAGTATAACCCCCACACCAATGTGTATCTTGCAAACGCAAGTCTACCACACACCAAGCTATCTCAGGAATACTTCATTCACTTCTGCTCAACGTCACCTCACGCATCATCAAGTGAACAGCTCGATGCTATGCAGCAGCAGATGTGTGTACCTCGCTGGGTTTTTCCAACCGTCACTGAATTAGTCACCAGTGATTCACCAGCGCGGCATGTTGCCTATGACTGCGAGCTGATGCAGGAAGTCATATTTCGGATTATGACCCATGTACTTCCAGCCGACAATCCTCAGCAGTCAGAAACATGCTCTCATATTGGTGTCAATGCAAACTTTAACTCAAGAGTGGATACTACCGGTGGCACTAAAGCAGAGAAGGAAACTGATGCAGGATATGAAAAGCTGTTTTATGTAGGTGATGTCTCCTACATGAAGGGATTGTTACTGATATATTGCTATGCATAGCCGGGCATATTGCGCACACCTCAGGATACCATTAACACAATCCAAGAACAGTTGTGGGCTGCATGCCTAGGTGTTCAATCTACTGTGGATGCTCTGCAAACAGCAACAGGGGTCAAGGATAAAATTGCACAACATTGGATCGGGGTTTTAATACATCAAGCTCGCCAGCTACAGAGGGAGCGACTTCATGATACAGACACTATGGATGTGAGGCTCAGAAGCAAAAGCCTCAAAGGCGATGCAAGGAGAGAAGTTAGGGCTCAGATTGTTTGTGATATTCAGCAAGAACTGTATGATTGGCTGGTGCTCCAGCCCCCTGAGCGCTACCATGCACTACCAATTGGTTCAGGTCAATACTTATCTGCTTATGAGTGATACAAATACTAACATTCTGGTTATAGAGCTACGGAGCAAGATCCGACCTGGTGATCATTACAACCGGATGTTATCTGTAGAGGGTATGCTATATGTAAGATCATTGGAAATACACACTGAAGATATTATAGGTCTTGATGTTCATCAAGACACTCCTGTGGAGATCCTCCATACAGTCTTGCTGGGCACCGACAAATACCTATGGCATGCAACCAGCAATACCTGGGATAAACAGAAGGACAAGACATTTGCGATACGTCTCCAGTCATCATCTATGGATGGACTCACTATACCGTCCATACGGGCATATTACATCGCTCAGTATAAGAATTCCCTCATCGGCAAGCATTTCAAGACTCTACAACAGCTGGGATCGTTCCACTTGCACGGAAACTTATGCCCTGATACAGTGTTTAAGCTATGGCTTGCAAATTGCGAGCTAGGTGCCTTGATCTGGTATACAGAGATTAGAAACATGAGCTTGTATATTGTACGTGGCTCTACATTTCCAATAAGTAAAACTGATCTGAACCTTCAGGCTGACTTGACCATACTCATTGCCAATGTTTTGGACTACTGGGCGGAGTTGGATCCATCAAGAATTGTCAACAAAATCAAGCTCCGTATCCTCACATACCTGGTTCCCAATGTGCAACGGCACGGTCCTGCTATCCTCTATCACACTGAAGTTTTTGAATGCTGGAACAGCATTTTTCGTCTGTGTAGTGTTCTGTCAAATCATCATGCACCCAGCCATGATATCGCAGCTACCACAGCTGATATGGAGCGGTTCAAACATCAAGCTAGTGGTGGATTTTGGAAGAATGATCAAGGAGATTGGATACAAGCGGGAAAGAAAATTCGGGATTTATTCCAAGAGAATCGTGCTCTTCAGGGACGGCTAGGTTGGAATGATACAGCGGAGGTGTCACCTGGTACGTTATCACTTGACTCCTCATTCAATCAATTCCCATTTGGAAATCAGGTCACGTGGGCTTGCTTCCACAATCTCTTCGGGACATATCAACATGGGCACAAGCCTTGGGTGCACATTTCTCTCAGCTGAGCGAGCCAACAGGGAAGACAGGCCTGAACTGGGTCAAGAGCAAATACATCACCGCCCAATCATCCGACCGATGTCATGAAGGCTCATGGGTTTTTGCTGCTCAAACTGAGGTGAATTACATTCCCTATACATTATCAGTTACTGACGGTGCTTTAGAGCAATATCATTGCAGGGAGGATTGCCTTAATCCTCACAGCATCTTCATCACTTAATCGTCCACAAGATGATACTGTGATTATTCTGGAGCTCTTCATTGTTCCAGATGCACATCTGAAAAAATCTTGATCTATATAGCTGCCCCTCAGAACTATGGACACTATTGTAGTGCTATGGCTGCTATATAGAAGTTGCCCAGTTGCTATATAGTGCTATGGTTGCTATGTAGAAGTAGGTCAGTTGCTATATAGTGCTATATAGTAACTATAGGTAATATAGTTCAAAGTACTAGCTACATAGTGATATATAGCTCATAAGTGCAGTCAATATAGCACCCATAGATTTGGTATGTATCTGTATAGT